>NC_046664.1:116054690-116056370 GCF_010883055.1 Belonocnema kinseyi
CAGTAGCTGCCAATCAAACTTCTCGTTAGTTTTTAGCATACAAATAATCATTCCCCACCGGTTTCAAGACAACTAAAATTACGTTTTTTCACTCGAATTTTTAACATGTTTGACACTCTGACAGTTTACTTTGGCACCACCCAGGAGATGTCCGTCAAAATTTTCGCTAGTTTGTAGCATCCAAGCAATTATTTCCCTTTGGGTTTCAAGAGTAGTAAAATTACGTTTTCTCTCTCGAATTTTTATCATGTTTAACGGTTTGCCTGCCAACTTTGGCACCACACAGGAGCTGCCAGTCAAACTTCTCGTTAGTTTTCAGCATCCAAACCATCATTCTCCGTGGGTTTTACTAAATTAACTAAATTCGAAAACAAATTCATGCCCTCAAAATTGCAGAAAACTCGTCGCGTATTTCGAATTTACACTGTTAGAAAAAATTCGTACAACGTCACACCGAAGTGCGAATTACGTTCCTTTACTGGAATTTTTAACATGTTTGACAGTCTGCCAGTTAACTTTGGCAACACCCAGGAGCTGCCACTCAAACTTCTGGGTAGTGGTTTGCATCCAAAGAATCATACTTTGTGGGTTTCAAGAGTAATAAAATTACGCTTTTTCAATCAAATTTTTAACATGTTGGCAGTCTGCCAGTAAACTTTGCCACCACTCAGGAGCTGCCAGTCAAAATTCGTGGTATTTGTTTGCACCAATAAAATGATCCCCAATTGATTTTAAGAGTACTAAAATGACGTTTTTTCACTTTAATTTTTGAATTGTCTGATAGGCTGCCAGTCAACTTTAGCACCACTCAGAAGCTGCCAGTCAAACTTCTCGTCAGTTACCAGCATCCAATCATCCCCCGTGGGTTTTAAGAGTACAAAAATGACGTTTTTTCACTCGAATTTCTAACGGTTTTGACATCCTACCAGTAAACTTCGGCACCACACTGGAGCGGCCACTCAAACTTCTTCGTAGTTGTTCGCACCTAAAAAATCATCCACAAAGGCTTTCAAGAATACTCAGATGACATTTTTTCACTTGAATTTTTGATATGTTTGACAGTCTGCCAGTCAACTTTGGCGTCACTCAGGAGCTGCCACTCATACTTCTTGATAGTTGTTTGCATCCAAACAATCATACTTTGTAGGTTTCAAGAGAAATAAATTTACGTTTCTCCAATCAAATTTCGAACATGTTGGCAGTCTGCCAGTCAACTTCGGCACCACACAGGATCTGTCACTCAAACTTCTCTTTAGTTTTTAGCAACCAAACAATCATTCCCCGTGGGTTTCAAGAGTACTAAAAGAACGTTTTTTCACTTGAACTTTTGACATGTTTGAAAGTCTGCCCGTTAACTTTGGCACCACTCAGGACATGCCACTCAAAATTCCTGGTAGTTGCTTGCACCTAAAAGATCGTCCGCAATGGGTTTTAAGAGTATTAAAATGACCTTCTTTCACTCGTATTTTTAACATGTTTGAGAGTATGCCAGTCAACTGTGGAACCACTCAGGAGCTGCCAGTCAAACTTCTCGTCAGTTTTCAGCTTCCAAACATTCATTCCCCTTGGGATGCAAGAGTACTAAAAGGACGTTTTTTCACTTGAATTTTTGACATGTTTGACGGCATGCCAGTCAACTTTGGCACCAATCAGGAGCTGCCACTTAAACTTCTTGGTAGT
>NC_046664.1:116056470-116115652 GCF_010883055.1 Belonocnema kinseyi
AAAATTCGAGTGAAAAAACGTAATTTTAGTTGTCTTGAAACCGGTGGGGAATGATTATTTGTATGCTAAAAACTAACGAGAAGTTTGATTGGCAGCTACTGATTAATTCCAAAGTTGACTGGCGGACTGGCAAACATGTTAGAAATTCGAGTGCAAAAACGTAATTTTAGTATGCTTGAAACCCACGCGGAATGAATGTTTGAATGAATAAACCTACCAAGAAGTTTGAGGGACAGCTTCTGAGTGGTGCCTAAGTTGACCGGCAAGCTGACAAAAATATTAGAATTTCGAGTGTTGAAGCGAAATTTTAGTGCTCATGAAACTCATTGGGGATGATTTTCAGGTGCAAATAACTACCAAGAAGTTTAAGTTGCAGCTCCTGAGTGATGCCAAAGTTGACTGGCAGACTGACAAACCTGTCAAAAAATTGAGAAAAAAAACGTCATTTCAGTATTCTTGAAACCTTTGGGGATGATTTTTTAGGTGCAAACAACTACGAAGAGGATTGAGTGGCCGCTGCAGTGTCGTGCCGAAGTTGACTGGTAGGATGTTAAAAATTTTAGAAATTTAAGGGCAAAAACGTCATTTTAGTACTCTTGAAACCCACAGGGTATGATTGTTTGGATGCTAAAAACTAACGAGAAGTTTAACTAGCAGCTCCTGGGTGGTCCCAAAGTTGACTGGCAGACTGTCCAACATGTTAGAAATTCGAGTAGAAAAACGTAATTTTAGTACTCCTGAAACCCATTGGGGATGAATTTTAGGTGCAAAGAACTACCAAGGTGTTTGACTGCCAGCTTCTCGGTGGTGCCAAAGTTGCTGGTAGGCTGTCAAAAATGCCAAAAATTCAAGTGAAGAAACATCATTTTAGTAATGTTTAAACCCATTGTTGCCAGCTGTGAATTTTCGTAAAAAGTGAGATTTACGTAGTCAAATTCTTGGTGAGAGCACATTTTGTATTTAGGTTAGTTTATTTATGATAGGGGCTACTTTTGAAAAATTGCGCCATGGGTCGTAGAAGAGACTTTAATGAGCCTTTAATTTGATGTACTCAATTCTATGATTAGGGCATATTCTGTGCACCTTATCAGCACTTTTAAGTGAGGGGTAGTTTTTTTAGCGTCAGGGGAAGGTTTTGGAAAATTGATTTTGGGGGCTTTGAAGATCCTAAAATGTGCCTTCAATTCTGGTGTACTAAATTTTCTTATTAGTGCATATTTATTTTTTAGGGTGTTTCTTTTTGGTGGGGGTTTGTTTTTGAAACATTGCGCTATGAGTCATGTAAGAGCCTTCAATGAGCCCTCAATTCCTGTGAAAGAAAAAATTTGATATCACGAATATTTCTATCATGGTATTGCTAGCTTTACGTAAATCTGGCAGTACCAGGCATTTTTTTAAATCCAGAGCCCAAAATTTGGCTTTTGGGTATTAAGTGAGCCTTAAATAAGCCCTCAATTATGGCATAGGTCTAGCTCTCCTTCGGCAAAGTGATACTTCCAGCTTTACCCACCTAACAAAACTGTAATTTGGTGATTGCGAATTATCTTTTGTTAAAGCTCGTTCGGCTTTAACGAACACATTCTCATCATGTATCTCGATCTTCGCGCTCGATTTTTTCAAAATGCGAACTTTTCCAAATTATGTTGAACACTATTATATCAAATGTATATTTCCTTTATTTTTATACCTTAGCCCTGGATTGCTTATTTAGTTATTGCAAAATAAAGTACAAATTTTATGTATCATGATTAATTTCATATTTTTGTTCCTTATCTTTGTTCCTTATCTTTGTTCCTTATTTTTTTCTAGATTTTATTCTCAGATACCCTGAAAAATGTATCGTTTCAAATCAATTTATATCATCACTATTCATTATATGGCTTGGTATTGAAACAGGCGTATTTTCAGTCTTGTTTTTATAATTTAATAGAAAAAGTGTGTCTTCTATAAATAAACTATTTTTTAGTGAACAAACTAAATTTTTTATTTTCAATCTTAAGAATAAAATAAGGCTTAAAATAAAAACTAAGCGGTCTATAAAGAATGATTAATAACTAATTTGGAACTCTTTTGTGGGCGAATACATTTCTTTAATTTATTTTTTTCATAGTTTGTGTCTTATATACCAAAAACTTATTTTTACATTCTCATCCATACTGAGAAGGTTTTCTTTTTATGCGAAAAATCACATTCGCGGATTTCATCAAATTTCGACGTTTTGAGGCCCCCTGAGTCAGAAAAACAAGTTTTTACAGCGGTGTTTGTCTGCCCGGCGTTGTCGTTGTTGCTATTGTTGTTGTTGTCGTCTGTATACCGGATAACTTTCGAAAGAGTTGGATTGTTCTTTGGCGCACACTTAGAGGGACCAAAAAGAAAGAGCTAGTTCGTTAACCAGACATTTTTGCTAAAAATTCGAAAAGTTAGAACAAAGCAAGTTATGAAAAGAGATAGTTCGAAGTTTTTAAATATGATCGAGAAAGTTGTTCCTTGGAAGCCAGAAAAGTTTTTATGTAAGTTTTACAATCCTAGGTATCAACGATGGCTATTCATAGCGCTGTTCCGTGATTGCGCTTGCCCCTTCACAGAAAGGACCCGAGCGAAATCGCGCAGGGCCGCGTATGTTTGCAAAAAGACTTTCAACAATAACCACTAATGGTAGCTAGAAATATGAAACTTATCAAAAAAAAACTAAAAAATGCTTTTTGAAAATTTATTCGCACCCCTGAAACATTTTTTATCTTTCTAAACTTTCTCGCAATTGTAGCATATGTTAGAGCATTTTGCATACACATTTTTCGCAAACCGCTTTCTGATACACACAAGCCATGAAAAAAATGATTGAGTAAAAGTTACTCTTCCAAGAAAGAGCTACAAATTTGTCATCAATAATTTTTTTATAGGACGCGTATTTTTTGTTTGAATCGTAAAAAATAACATCAAAAATAAGGAAATTAAATTTGTTGAAAAACGAAATAAGTTACAAAGACAAATGAAGAGACAAAGAATGTGCAGCGAAAAAGGATCTTCCAATATGTTATTAATATTTTTTAGATAGCACAAGTAGATGTTCTCCTAATCGTGAAAAATGATATTTTTGCAAAAGCAATAAAAGAGACGAAAAAAATACAAACACAGAAGTTGTTCAACCATAAAAGATTAAAAATTTTTGTTATGCCCTCTTGTTAGAAAAATATGTTGGTTCAAATCACTTCACGCTAGTATGCGTATTTTAGGTTTAAATCGTAAGAAATTACATTGAAAGTAAACAAATGAATCTCATGAAAAAACGACACAAGTTGCAATAAAATGTTTGATAACAAGTTTTTTATAGGAATAATATGAAATGATACATTTTTTATGATAGCTGAAAATAAAAAATGGTACAAAATAAGGGTCACAAGGTAACTAAATAAATTATCGAGCGCGAGATAAATATGTTATCAAGCGCGAAGCACGTGAATCGCACACACGGCACGCTGATGATATTGTAAACACATGTTTTTTTTTTAATATGCACCGGAATTTTCGAAGAATAGAAAACATTTTTCAATTTTCAAATACAGAAGAACGAACAGAATATATTGTTCGATAGAAAAAAGGATTTGCAAGGGAAAAGCTGATATGGGTGGGCAGCTTTTGCGGAGTACTTAAATCGAGTAAAAAAATAAAATGGAAAACGAACCGGCCTTAGTATTCACCTCGTACTTGCTTCTGCCCTGTAAAAACGCAAAGTAAAGTATCTATATTCGAATAATATCGAGCTAAAAGAATTAAAAAATTTATAACTTAAAATGTTTTTACATTCTCATTAGAGAAGGTATTAGATTTGTATAAAATTTGACCTTCCCAGTTTTTGTCAAATGTCTACGTTTGGAGACACCCTGAATCCGAAAAACAGGTTTTTACGAATTTGTCTGTCTGTATGAATTGTTTGTCTGTCGGCATGACTGTGTGCACGGTACTTTTAAAAAATTAATCTATTAGACAGGCCTTTGGCACTCTCGTTTAGTGTCCTAAACTAAAGGTCAAGCTCATTAGCCAGCCATTTTGAATGAAAATTCAGAAAGTGGGCACAGTTTGAAAATTTTTAAGACCACTTTTTTTTAAATTCAAAAATTCTATGTACAGTTATTCATAGTATTGCAAAAAACATAAAATTCCAAAAACCATACGAAAATGAACATTTTAAGCCAAATAACGCAAGATATGAAAAAGAGTCAAGAAAAGAAAAATGTGGCTTTTTGAATTTTTTTGAAAAATAAAAAATTCAAATTTTGGCAGCAAACAAAATAATGAAAAATTCAAAAATTACATTTTTCGGCCAGACTATGCAAAATACGGTAAAAGATTAGTTCACAAAAATTGCATTCGAAAAAGATCTAAAAATTTGTTATTAACCACTTTTTGATAGGATGCGTAGTTTCAGTGTACATTTCCGAATAAGTTTTTTTTGTCGCTTCGGAATAATAATTATAAATCGACCATTTTTTTTTAAATTCTTAACGATGGCTGACGAAGCAGAAAATCAAGTGATGAAAACTAAATTAGAAAACAAATTCATGCCCTCAAAATTGCAGAAAACTCGTCGCGTATTTCGAATTTACACTGTTAGAAAAAATTCGTACAACGTCACACCGAAGTGCGAAGTTGTAATGATACGGTGCGATATTTTGGTGCGGAAAAGAATTTCTTCTACTAAAATACACTTCTCCGGTGTATATTTGTTAAATTTACTAACTACCAACTTCCCAGTGTTGAAAATACTAACGAGTGAAAGTCTTAATCTAAACTCAAAGTTTCACTCGAAAGTGTGGAATCCAACACTAAGCCGCAGCGAGAATATTAAATTTCGATAAGTGTGTGAGAGGTGATTATTTAGCGAATGAGACGTTTTCCGCACTAGCGGAGCGAGTGAGAAAAGTCTCATTTACTAAAAATCACCTCTCACACAAATATCGAACGATATTTAATACCACTAAAGGCGAAAAAACCTGGTTAAAGTTGAGATTTTGAGGTTAGAGTAGTATAAACATACAATCGACACTATACGGTGCGAAAACTAACAGGGATAAGTTGCTTTGCGCGAGCACGCGCGGTTAACTTGTGTAGGCTTGTGTGAGCTAAAGAAGTTAGAAGATAAATTTATAATTAAAAAGGCAATTTTTCAAGAAAAAAAATGTCAACAAAATTGTTTAAATTTCATCTGTAGAAACAAATTTCAAACTGACACAATAAGCATTAAACCAAAAATGGACTAGTTAAATTTTCAGATAAAAAATGGAATTTTCAACACAATAAATTAATTTTTGATAAAAAAGATTTACTTTAACAAAAAATGGAACACTTAAATTTACATTAAAAGAAATTAATTTTGAATAAAAAAATATATAAATCTACAACAAAATAGTCTAATTTTCAACTAAAGAAATAAATTTACGTACAACAAGACTTCTTCCAAAGAAGACAAAATTGCATTTTCAACCACATAGTTGAATTTCAACTGAAAAATAATGTTTCAAGGAAAAATTCTATAGCAAAATTTTCAGTTAAAAACAATGACCAAACCCAAAAAATCAAATTTTCAAGCAGAAAATCGAATTTGCAAACAAATAATTTAATTTTCAAACCAATATTTTCCTACAGAAAACAGAAATTAAAAATTTTATAAATCAGTTTTAAAACAACAAAAAAAATGAATGTTTAACAAAATAGATCAATTTTCAACGAAAAACAGTTACATTATCAATTAAAAAATAAATTTACAACTAAAAAAATTTCATCAAATTAGTTTAATTTCCAAAAAACTATATGAACTTTCAACCATTTTACACGAAAAGAAGTTTGATCAAAACATGCATTTTCAAACAATGAAATAAATTTTTAATTGAAGTAGATGAATCTTTAAACAAGAAGGATACATTTCTACCAAAAAAGATTAATTTTTAACTGAGAATGGTCAATTTTCAGTATAAGAAAATATTTGTTCAATTAAAAAAATCGAATTTTCAACAAAACAGTTGAATTATCAACCAAAAAACCTATTTTTAAACGAAAACAATTATTTCCTATTAAAAAAAGATGAATTTACAACTAGAAAAATACTTTTAAAAAAGTTTAATTTTCGATGTAAAAAATAAATTCTCAGCTGAGAAAAATTTTGAATAAAAAAAATCGAATTTACAACAGAATACTTAAATTTTGAAACATATACTTGGATTTTCAATAAAAAAAAACAACAGTTTTTACCAACAATGGAATGAAATGAATTCTGAAAGAAAATTGAAAAAAGAACACACCATTTTTTTATTATTTTGTAAAAATTTTAAAAGGGGTGTAAAAGAGGGTGTAGAAAACTTTTGCAATTTTAGCGTGTTATATATAATTAAAAAAAAAACATGAACTTAATTCTTATCTAGCCTTCTCGCAAAATTTTGTTCCACAATTTTGTTTAAAGTTTATTTTGGTTAAAACATATGCTTTCCAATTTGAGTAAGTTTAGTACATATTTAGAAATTTTAAAACGATTTTAAAAATAACTAAAACTTGTAACAATTTGTTAAGAATTTTGTATGGTTTCACTGTCAACCATTTTATACAAAAAGAAAAGAAGTTTTATGAAAAAATGCATTTTCAACCAAAGAAATTAATTTTTAATTAAAATAGATAAATTTCTAACAAGAAGAATAATTTTCTTCCAAAAAAGATTAATTTTTAGCTGAGAAAGGTCAATTTTCAAGCAAAAATAAAATAACAAATTTTCAACAAAATTGTTAAATTTTCAAATAAAAAAAAAAAGATCAAACGAGGAGAATTATTTCCTATTGAAAAAAGGTGAATTTTCAACTTAAAAAATAATTTTAAAAACATTCAACAAAATCGTTAAATTTTCAACTTTAAAAAAGAATATTAAAACTAAAAAGTAAGTATTTAACCAAAAATGGAATAGTTATATTTTCCGACAAAAAACTTAATTTTCTGCAAAATAGTTTAATTTTCGATGTAACAAATGAATTTTCAACTGAAAAATATTCTGAATAACAAAAATAGAGTTCACAACAGAATAGTTAAAATTTTAAACATATAGTTGAATTTCCAGTTTAAAAAGATACATTTTTACCAAAAATGGAATGACATGAATTCTGAAAGAAAATTAAAAAAAAGGACGCAACATTTTTATATTATTTTTTAAAAACTTTAAAAAGAGTGTAAAAGAGCGTGTAGAATATTTTGTAATTTTTCCACGTTGTATATAATTTTAGAAAAAATAAAAAACTTAATTCTTATCTGGCCTTCTCGTGCATTTTTGTTGACCAATTTTTTTAAAAGTTTATGTTGGCTTAAAAAATGCGCTTTCCAATTTGAGTAAGTTTAGGAGATATTCAGAAATTTTGAAACGATTGACAAATAACTAAAACTTGTAAAAATTTGTTTATAATTTGGTATGGTTTAACTTTAAACCATTTTATACCAAAGGAAAAGAAGTTTTATGAAAAAATGCATTTTCAACCTAAGAAATTAATTTTTAATTAAAATAGATGAATTTCTAACAAGAAGAATAATTTTCTTCCAAAAAAGACTAATTTTTAACTGAGAAAGGTTAATTTCCAAGCAAAAATAAAACAACACATTTTCAAAAAAATGGTTAAATTTTCAAATAAGAAAATGTTTTAACTAAAAATGATACAGTTAATTACAATTAGATTTCTATTGTAAAATCATTGTAACTGTGAATAATTGTAAAATGAATTTAACAAATTTTATTTTATGAAGAATTATCTCGTGATTTTAAAAGGAAAACCCATTCTTAAAGTACCTTTTTGTATGCATCTTAATAACTAAGGAACATACGTTTAGAATATTTTCCTTGATTCTGCCCTAGGGTCAAACAAGGTACAAAAAACCGTTGTGAAATTTTATATAAAAACTATACTCTGTATACGTTAATTTTAAAAATGAAAAATAATCATAATTTTATAAATATTCCTAAATTTTGTTTTAATATGTTACTTAGGGAATAGATTTCAGAAATAAAATTATAAAAATATCTCCATTAGTTAGTAAACCACTATGTAAAATCGCCTTTCAAATTCTACAAAAACAATTACAAAAATTTTAACAAACGGTTGTACAGATTTGGCTTTAACCTTATGGACCAGCTTCAGAAATATATATTTTTTTTATCGTTTTTCAGCACATGATTTTGCCCTGAACATAAAGCAGATTAATATACATTAAAAAAATAAAAATAAAAAGGTCAGAAATTCCTACAGCTGTCTGTTAGAAAATCCCACACATTTTTTTAATAAAACTCCTTTCCACACCACCTTCAAAGAAAAATTTTCACAACATTTTTTTCAAATGATAAGTCTATTGTACTTAAGGGAAACATGAAAATCTTTAATTAATTATGAATGTTTAATTGACGTCAGTTCCCTTACTATTCATATTTGAGAATTGAGGAATCTCTTTTTTGCAAACAAAAAGTGTGAAAGTCCTTCGTTTATCAACTTTTATTATAATTTATTTATTTTACATATATATCTGTTATATCTTATCAAAATTAAATACAAAAATATTAAATTTTAAGTGCATTTTAATACTGCAATTCTCAATTTTTCTAATTTTTAGAAATAATTTAACTAATTTTATATGTACTTAAAATAAACTTTTTTTTAAATTGCATAGAACTTACTTTGAGTAAACCAATTATATATTTGAGCATACAGGGATGTGTCTTCTTTTTGAATTTTTCAAAATTGATTTCATTACTTATTTTTATTGAAAATAATTGGACCACTTGCGATTAAAAGCGGGGATTCAGCCTGAGAAGAAATGCGCTGAAAGTAATTTTAAAAAATTATTAGAATTTTATTTTCAAAGACTGACAATTGTGCACAATTTCCAGGCGCATCTTTTTTTCTTCTACAAGAATTTTTAGATTGTTCTGTTTTTTAAATGATTTTAACCTACGTTTTGAAACTCTTTTGAAGAATAAATTATTTTTGAATTTCATTAATTCTACTAAATATTTCTTGAATTTTTCGAGTATACTGATTTTTTAAAATTCTGTATAATAAAAAAAATTGCCTTTCAACTTTTTAAAATATTTTCATAATTTTTTAAATCTTTTTTAATGTTTTGAAATATTTAGAAATAATTTCCTGAAATTAATTGTTGGCAATAAAAAATTTACTTTAATTCTTGATAGGAACCTGAAAGATATTTTTTGATTTCCGTGAAACCTTACAAAATTAAACAAAAAAATCTTCACAAGTTTTATTTATTTTCAAATGGTTTTAAAATTCCTCAATATCTGTGAAACTTAAGCAAATTTGAAAGCACCTGTTGTAAACCAACATAAACTTTAAAAAAAATTGTGCAACAAAATTGCGGAAGAAGGTTTAAGAAGAATTAAGTTCCTTATATTTTTCTACAATGATATAACATAGCAAAATTGCATGAAATTTCATTCTCTTGACACCCTGCAAAATTCAGTTTACTTAAAAACTCCTCCTAATAGCCAGTTAGCCACCGAAAACGAATCGTGAATTCGGGGGGCTGGGGTTCTTGCTCGTACATTTTCGGCTCTACACGAGGCACCAGCCGCGTAACACCAGAATGATGCAAGAACTGTCAATAGTCCCACTGGCTGAGATGAAAAAGGTACGCTCTCACGTTCGACACTGAACTTTGCACCCATAGAAATAACACGCTTCAGTTTCAGAGCGAAAAGCATTCACTTATCGGTGTGATTCCGCGACTTTTTTCTAACAGTGTAGAAAGATAATACGTTAAATATAATGCATATCGAGTTTATTTTTCTTTTTTTTATAGAAAAGAACTTGCTTTAAATAAATAATTATATTTGAAACCAAAATTGATAAATATAATCAATGAGTTTTCTTACAAATTTAATATTGATTATTTCTAAAGAAAAACTTTCATATCAGTTTAAAATTGGGACCTGTAGACAATTTCGAATTGTAAATTCTCGAGCCAGCCTACTGAGCAGCGGGAAAAGTAATCCCCGTAGGTTTTCTTTTTACTCCGGACTTTGCCTAAGCTTGTCGGGCACATCGCGATTTGACTAGGCAGAGTATGAAGTGAAAGTGCTACTTCATACTTTGCCTGAAACCGCTCAGTCAATTCGGGGAGAGATTAGGCAGACTGCGGTGTGACGGCACATCGGACTTTGCCTGTAACATATACACTCTTTCAGTCTCCTTAACTATAGGTCAAGTTTGTTAGCCAGCCATTTTGGATAAAAAAACAAAAAGTGAGCGCATTTTTAACATTTTTGAGATCTTTTTTTCAAGCTTCAAAAACTTTCTGTACGGATTTTTATTATATTCAAAGAGTTTAACAATTTATCATGATCACTTTTTTGATAAAACAAAAATTACAAGAGTTAAAGGATTTACAAAATTCCAAAAAACACACGAAAATGAACCTTTTGCGCCAAATTACGGACGATATGAAAAAAGGCAAGAGAAGAAAAAGTTTGATTCCTAAATGACGTGCAATATTATCATAACAACTTTTTGAATTTTCTTGGAAAATCGAAAATTCCAATTTTGACAGCACCCTACCGATATAAATCTCTGAGTATATTCTAAAGATTCTCTAGGGTCAAAGAAGCTCCTAGAAATTCACCGTAGGCACTTAAGTAAATATATTTAAAGGTCCAGGTAGTTCTTTTAAATGTTTTAAAGGCTTTAAAATGATCTTTCCGAAATTGAAACACGATCATAAATAACAAGCAGAGATGCTGAAATTGAAATAAGAATTCGATCATAAATAACAAGCAGAGGCTATATCAATAGAGTAGCCGACACTCAAGGGTCCTTTGTTGAGCTTTCGGATTAAAATTCAGAAGTAGATTTTTTAAATTTCTTAGTTAACAGCCTAAAACATAATAATTCGGAATCTAAGGGTTTCGATGATTTCAGATATCTAACTCTTTTTTAAATGCTTGAAATTGGAATTAATACGAAGTTTTTCATAAATGGAGTGAGATACGCCAAAAAGAACAACATTTTTGAATCCAACTAGAAAATTGTATATTATTATTTAAGTTATATTTATAAATAAGTATAATGAGAAAATTCATTTAATAAAAAAAGAATTGTTAATAATTTGTAAAGAAATTTGAAAAGGGAGAGTCGGATTAGCGACGGCCAACTACTATAAATAACTCTGCTCGCCCGGTACGTGACGAATGCAAAAAGAACATTATATTACCGTCGCACCACTCTTAAACGGATCACTAAAAGAACCTTGAAAAGGACCCAAATCTCTCAGACAAATAATAAAGCATTATATTTGTTTCTAGTTGAACATAAATTATACTAGGTTTCAGGCGGATAAGTTCAATTAAGTACATAATTAAGACACCTAACCTAAAACAGCAGTACTCACGCAAAAGTTCTGACATTGGCAGTGAATTTTGATGAAAACTCCACCCGTACGTTGCACTTTGATTATAAATAAGAATTTAGTCGATGAATTGTACGTTATTATTTTAGTTTTAAATATTTGAGAAGATTTAAATACATTAAAGAACTTTTAACTTTTATGCACTCTATTTTACTATGCATGTATAATATTTTACAAGATGTTATATTAAACTTACTACACGTATATGCATATTGCTTCCATTAAATTTATAGTAAAATCGCTATAGAAATTTTTAACAGTATATATATATATATATGCACACATATACGTTCATATGCATGCAATAAAATATTGAATAACAAAATTTTTGTTAAAGAATGCGCATTTTTTTAACGGGCAATGAAACTACACCTATTTTAATACCAATACAAGTTATGAATTATAATAGTATACATTAATGGGAATGATATACAATATCAGGGATAAACTCAAGTGCGAATCACGAGATACGTGATGAGAATGTGTTCTTTGATGCCAAACGAGCTTTAACAAAGAGAATTCGCATCACGAAATTACGACTGTCGATGCTTTCGCCTTTAGTTTAAAACTGTCTATGCACAAAGATTGAGCATATGTTAAGATGTAAGTGTGTTGAAAACGAATAGAGGATCCAGCGCGCAGATTAATGCCACCAAAAGTATTGCAAATCCTATTCCTTTCAATCAACCTAATAAAATGCAACGGAAGCATTTATTTAACCAAATTTTTCATTATTAAATCGTTTTATAACTTTTTAATTAGAAAAATATTCCAATTTATATTTATTTATACCTTAATCATTTATTTAAACATGTTTGAAAACACTATTTGAATGTGTGAATTAAAATAATTCTAATTCTAGAGAGGGAGACTTGAATTGATTTTAATAAAAATTGAAAAACTTACATTCCACATAAAGGAATTAAAAAAATTTCTGATACATATTTTTTTAACTGATCAGAAGGAATTAAATAAGCCCAATATATGAAAACTTTTGTTGAACACAAGACATCTTTGTGAGGTGTGTTTATCGGTACAATTAGAAGGAATTAAATATATTGAAAACACGTTCTCTTTTGGTGAATAGGAAACTATTCATTAGTTTCGGAGATATACTATTCTTATAATGACATTTTAGACAGATGGAAAAATCCCGCCTTCAAACGAATATAATAACTCAGTGGGCACAAAGTTTGACGACGTCTTTACGACATCGTTACGACATCTTTACGACATCTTTACGACATCTTTACGACAACCTATGTCCATGTCGTTAAGGTGTCTTTACGATATTATAAATAATCATATGATTTGACGATGTCTTTACGCTATCGTAAAGACACCGAAACGACATGGACATATGATGTCGTAAAGTTGTCGTAAAGATGTCGTAACGATGTCATAAAGACGTCGCCAAATTTTGTGCCCACTGGGAATCTTCACTTTTATGCTGAAATCTAAAAATATTATTTTTTCTTCTGATTTTGGAGTAGAAAATAGTAGCGTCACCGCGCGCCGAAAATAAACTCTTTTTCAGATCCACTTTTCAAACGCATCTGTCAAATGCGTATTGACGAGTATGTTTTTGTGGTAACTTCGTTTTTAAATTTGTTCGAAATGAGTGCAAAAACCATGAAAAAAAGAAAAACGTGTCGGAGAAACATGTTGTGTCGTATGATGTTTCTCAAGTTTCTCAGATATATAACCAAGAATATGAAAAAATTAAGGAGAATTTTAAAGAATTTAATAGAATATAAGAATTTATAATTTTTAACAATATTTTTATTGTTCAGCTTATATCAGCGGTTGAATATAAATTATTTTCTAGCTCAGACATATTCAGGAATTTAAAATATGCAAAGCAGTAGCTCATTAATTATTTAACACTGTTAGACTGAAACTCTAATCTGAGAACTCAATTGCCTCACATTACCCAATAAATACCACGAAGTAGAATAAGAAGACCCCACTCCCGGAAAACTTGGAGGCATGACATTTTCAAAATTCTCTGATTTTTTTTTGACTAATTTTTCCTTTCAAATCATTAATATTCAAATACCAGCATTTTAATCTTATGATATTTTTGCCATAGAATATTTTATAAGCGGAATAAAACAGTGTTTCATATATAAATTAAAAATTTTCAAATGTATTAATTTATTGCAAACAAAAAAAAAGTTTTTTCTACTTTAAAAGATAAATCTTTAACAAGATACTAGAATCTTCAACAAAATAATTGAATTTTTAACATAATAGTTGAATATTCAACCTACAAAGATAAATTTACAACAAAAAAGTGTCATAGTTTATATTTGAATACAAAAAGAATTAAATTTATACAACAAAAGAAAAGAATGTTAAAACGAAAAAAAAAGAATTTCCAAAAAATAAAGATTTTTCACTCAAAAAACTAAATGAAAGTTTATCTAAATTATTGAACCTTCAAACCAGAAGACAAATTTTCTTTACAGAAATTCAATTTTCAAATAAACAGTAAGCCTGTTTACCAAAAAACTAATTTTCCACGAAACTGATGCATTTTTATGCAAAAAAAAGGAGATTTCAAACTAAAAAATTATTTTTTACAACCAAAAAACGTGAATTTTTAACTAAAATTTATGAATCTTAAAAAAATTTAGAAGTTACATTTTTTGTTAAAAAATAAATTATAAACCAAGAAAAAGAATTATTTCACACTAAACAGTTAAATTTTAAACCCGACATATGCCTTCAAGAAAAAATAATTTATAAAGTAGTTTAATTTTGTCCCAAGTAGTTGAATTTTCAATTAAAAAAGATTAATTTTCAACAAGATAATTAAACTTTTAACCAACGAGATCACTTTTCAACTTAAAAAATAAATCTTTAACAACAGAAGTTTCACTTCTTGGAAGTGCCTTTCGATTACTAAACTCATAATGAAAGCTCGAAAATTCTTATTACATTGAAAAAAGTAATGATTCGCAAAATATAACGAGGACAATCATGCAGGTTCAACATGTATTGTGGGTGTACGTAGGTGCAGTGGATCTCAAGAAATGCTCTAAAGTACCACCAGGCGGCGCGAGCGTAGCCATTTGCCGATGCTTGGTTAGCGTACACTATCTAGCTTTATTCTAATTATCTATCACAGAATAGATATGATATATTATCAAGTCAGTTTTTCTTACACCACGGACTTCAATTCTAGTGGTCTGCTTACATCATTAGTGTTATGTGTTATTCTGTTTATTCAGAAACAATGTTCACCAAAAACATTCGACAGTTTTCACGACACATTATTACTGATCGCAACAAAGAAATTTTAAGTATTTATCAAAGAGGTAAATGTCTAATCTTCATTTAATACCAATAGATGGAAAATCCCTATTTGGAATATTTTTGTGGCGGATTAAAATGAAATTAACTAAAATTCCTTGATTAAAATTAAAATTGTTCTTAAATGTAAATTTTAAATGATTTTGTGTACCGAATTCAGACATATAACCATTATTATTGTATATTCAATATTAATAATATCATTTAGTCGTATTATTTGATACAATCGGTTTGAAATGGTTGAATGGTCGCAATGACACTAAATTTAAAAGGTCATATATTATCTTTATTATTTATGTCAAGCAATTTTTTGTAACATAACATTGAGAGTAATTTTCTCTGTTTTTGTAGTTTTACTTGGGAAACTTATTATTAGATTTAAATTTTCGATGTTAAAGAAGAATTTGAATTTTGATATTATCTAGGGTTAATTATTTACGGTTAATTTCTGCACTTTAGGGGTCGATTCCAAAAAGTAGTGAAATTTAGGTCCCGGTCGTTTTACCAATTTTAACTATTTAATAGATTTTTAAAATAAATCTTTTTTTCGAAATGTTATATTAAAATATAACTCAAATTTTCAATAGGTGTATGTCCGCAAATACAAATTTGTATGCGAAAATTGATAAATTAATGACAAAAGAATTTTGTTAATGATTTGTACTCAAAGGAATGATTTCTATTAGGTTCAGAAATCTAAAACTTATGAATGTATATCAATTCTTCAGTTCTAAAGATGCTTAATTATGCTTAAAAGACTTTTTTAACGTTTCCTAATAAAATATGAATAAAATGTACAAATTGTCTAAATTTTTTTAAACAATGTTGAAATTAGATATTCCGCACTCGGTAACCCTGTGATCCCTGTGAAGGTTATGTGTTATCGCTATGTGTATTCAGATTTCAACTCGTATAATCTTGTTCAGACTGTTAAAGCTAGTAGAAATTAAAGTCAAAATTCAACAGAGAAAGGACTATTTATTGAAAATGATCAATAATAATCGTTCTAAAATGTGCTTTAAACGGGCCTTTGTTTTTTTAAAGGAAGAGTACTCGCCATTACCTGCAAATTTTAAATAAGTATTATTATTACTTAATTATTATTTATTTTTATTGAGTTAGGTATAAGTAGATGGGTAGGGCGCGTTCTGGATTACTTTTTTCCGTACGATTCGCAAACTTACGGCTAGAGCGCTGAAGGCTATGAAATCGGTTTCGCTTCTTGCTTTTAAATACGAACCGCAGTGCTGTATCCGATTCTCACTATTGATATTGAAAATCAATACTTGAATCCAGGAATGGAAGTTTTTCACTCAAAGATATGGAACAAGATATGATGTCTGACGTCACAGAATCAAGTGAGGGTCAGCGTATTCGAAGCTTTTTGGAAATATCATAGCTCATATTTCACCTCATCACCTTGAAAGACCCAATTCACACCATACGTTGATCAATTCCCTCTTGCGCGTTAAAACCAGCAACCCTGAAATTTTTACATGTGCCCTAATCAATAATTACCCCATATATCAATTCTGAGAAATCTCTCTTGTACACTAAATATATGTGACACAAGCTATCCCCGGATTTGCAGCTTTTTTCCCCAAAATAATATAATTTATATTACATTGAAAATCGTCAAGATCTGCTATTGCCTCAATAACTGTCTGTGTTGCACGCCGACAGCTTATGTGTCAGATATGAAATCAGATCTATTTGTTGATATTAATGAGAAGATGTTGATCGACATAAGATTGGACCTTACCGAAAAGAATCTCTGAGTATATTCTAAAAATTCTCTAGGGTCAGAGAAGCCAGGTCCAGTTAGTTCTTTTAAATGTTTTAAAGGCTTTAAAATGACCTTTCCGAAATTGAAATACGATCATAAATAACAAGCAGAGAGGCTGAAATTGAAATAAGAATTCGTTCATAAATAACAAGAAGAGAGGCTATATCAATAGAGTAGCCGACATTCAAGGGTCCTTTGTTAAGCTTTCGGATTAAAATTTAGAAGTAGATTTTTTTTAATTTCATAGTCAACAGCCTAAAACATAATAATTCGGAATCTACGGGTTTCGATAATTTCAGACGTCTAACTTTTTTTTAAATGCTTAAAATTGGAATTAATGTAACGTTTCTCGTAAATGGAATGAGATACGCCAAAAAAGACAACATTTTTTAATTCAACTAGAAAATTGTATATTACGAGTATTATATAAGCTTTAATTATAAATAAGTATAATGAGAAAATTCATCAATTAAAAAAAAGTGTTGATAATTTGAAGAGAAATTTAAAAAGGGAGAGCGGATTAGCCACGGCCAACTACTGTAAATAACTCTGCCCGCCTGTTATGTGACGAATACAAAAGGAACATTATATTACCGTCGCACCTCTCTTTTTTTAATAATAAATTTTAATAATAAATTTTTTAATAATAAATTCATTAAAGGTTCTCCTTTGATATTTACCGACAGGAAATTCACAAAGTTATTGTCTAGACATTCCGTACGAATTTGTCACTCATTTGACGTCATTTTCTTTGATATTTTCATAAACAATGTATTGAAAAAATGTTTTAAGGGGTGGTTCTACACTTCAAGTTTCAAAAAAATTCGTTTTTCTTTGCATTTTTTAAATCTGTATGTATCTAAAAATATGCCACTAAAAAGATTTTGTCGAAAACATATTTCTTCCTACGTTTTTGGGACCTCCAAAGTACCCATCTCCGGCCTCTTCATGCGTCTTCGTGCGACGCGGTCGAACTTTCGCAGATTTCCCAAAAGTAACCTTTTTCGAGCTGAATAGTATGTCTTTTACTAGAAATATTGATCGAATTGACTCATTTTTTTTATTTGTTCAGTAAACACGCATCTATGATCGGCCGAGCACGATTTTCAAAATTTTAATTTTTTACATTTTTACAGCCCCCAATAGGTCAAAAAATTTTGTGAAATTTTAAACTTCTAATTAAATATTGCATTATATAAACAAATTTGATGTAGAAAAAAATTCGCTTCGGCCGATCATAGCCAATACAGGCCTCAATCAAAATATATTTAATTTTTTTTATTTCATATAACCCAACTGTTCGAAAGACATTTCAAGGTCGCGGAATTCACGTTTTAAAATTTTCAAAAATACAGATTCAAAGTGAAAGAATGTATCAATAAATAAAAAAAAGTTTGTGTTGATATCTTTAGTATATCCTTTGCAATTCATTTTCGGAAAATAGGCCCGATTTTCCCGCTGAAGTGTAGAACCACCCCTTAATTTCAAAATAATTTCGTAAAATTTGTAAGATTGCAGAAGGCTTTGGGATTCAGCGACTCCAAAAATACCAACAGTTTCTTAAGAGGTCCTCTTGCATATAGTGGATCAATGTAACAGACTTAGACTTTATATTGATATAGCTAAGATTTTAAATAAACTATTTAAAATGAAAAACATGATTGAAGAGCTCTTTCTAGAATTCATAAAACAAATCAGCTTCCTAAATAATAGAGTTGACTAAGAAACGTTAAAATCATCTTCTAAATAATGGATTAATCTGTTCAAAAGATTAAATTTACTTACTTGAAACATTAAAATACAGCATCATGAATGATAGAATAAATTTAGTAGTATAGAAATCTAATGCAAGGAAACTATGAAGCAAACATTGAAAAAATGGTACAGTGATAACGTGAACACTAACTTTCTGAAACACTTAAATCAACATTTAGTAAAATAGAAATTGAAAAATACAAAAATTAATACAGTTAATAGAAATCGAGGAAGATATATTGCTTCCTAGCTAACAAATTTAATTTACCGATCAAACTTTTTTTTTCTACAATTTTAAAACCTTCTAGAACATTTCGCTAGAGGGAGATATTTTTTAATATATAAATACAGTAAAATTATATGTAGCATGTATAGGCTGGAGAGAAAGAGAGATGGAGAGTGAAAGAGAGAGGAGTATGTGTTTAAAAAATGTTTCAATTGAAAAATAATATTCTAAAATTTGCAATATTGCAGAAGGGGTTGCGATTGAGCGACTCGAAACCAGTTACAAATCTCACAGCAAACCTCAGCAAATGAATTAACCTATATACAACTTTTGCATGAATTTAAAAAAAAAATGATACAGCGATGACATGAACATCTACTTTCTGTAACTCTTAAATCAAAATGTAGTGATATATAGAAATTTAAAAAATACTAAAAATTAATATGGCTTATAGAAATCGAGAACATTGCATTTCTTTCTAGCTAACTAATTTAATTCAGATACCATAAAATCCTATCTTACCGATATTCTACAGCTGTAATGGCTAATGCTATGTTTGCAGAATATTATAAATTACGTCATCAAGCTTTTACTGACCATTTCTGAAAAGAAATTTTTTCATAAACAATTTTAAGGTTATTTTCAATGATGCATTACATTTTTTTTAAACTACAAAATAAAAAACTTATATTTCAAACTTATCTAGACGTTTCGATTATCCCTGGCGGACCGAAGGAACCGAATGGAGCCTTCACAAAGTACCCGTAAAGACCCCATTGGATCCCCATTCGGTTCTTTTAAAAAAAACTCGAAAAAACAGCAAAATCAACTTTTAAATTGTTGAAATTTGGATTCTACATTACAATGACCTATAGAAGGTCACGGTATAATCGCAATAGTTTTTTTTGAAACGGTAAAAAGTTTAAAAAATATAAGACGTATAACGCCTGTTGAGTGCTACATTTCAAACGCATCGCCTGTGAGTAGCAGTCAACAGGCGTTATACGTCTTATATTTATTAAAACTTTTTACCGTTGCAAAAAAACCATTCCGATTATTCCGTGACCCTCTATAGGTACTTTGTAGAGGCTCCATTCGGTTCCTTCGGTCCGCCAGGGATAACTTAAAAACTTCTAGAAAATTGCGACAAAAGGGGAGAAATATTTATATGAAGTATTGATTACGTATATTAAAATCTGCTATTATATATAACAGATACAAATCTCGCTTCTTTCTTAGAACCAACATTTCGGAAATTGTAGTTAAATAAATCCATTTAAAGGGGTAAGGATTTCTAGCTAACGGAATAATGGATTTATAGATGATTCTATTATTCCAACTTATTAAACGCAACTTTGTTAAACTAAACCGGGAACCTGGGTTAAAAAAGATTATCATAGAGTGCGCCACCATCAGATAGGTTGATTTTGCTTCTAGTTGTAAATAGAAGTGAGGAGGAGGTTAATGTGGAGGAGGAGAAATCGATAATGATGTAGTTAAGTAGGTACTGAAAATACTATATTTAGATGTAAAAATAGAGTAACACATTGGCTGGCAAACAACACCAAAAACTAACAAAACTGCCCAATGGGCACAAAATTTGGCGACGTCTTTACGTCATCGTTACGGAATCTTTACGACAACTTTACGACATCCTATGCCAATGTCGTTGCGGTATGTTTACGATATCGTAAAGATATCGTCAGATCATACGACTTATTTACGATATCGTAAAGACACCTTAACGAAATTGACATAGGATGTCGTAAAGTTGTCGTAAAGATGTCGTAACGATGTAAAGACGTCGCCAAACATTGTGCCCACTGGGTGTAGGTAATGCCTTGTTCCTATGTACTAGAAGTATCTCCATTCTCGTGCTGCATTCTGCTCTGAGCTTGATAAATCATCGGTAGAGGAGTATAATGCAGTACAATAAAATCCTTGAAGTAAGATGCAGTATAATAACACAATATTTCTTTAAAACATTTTCAAGATACTTTTTCAGCATATCTAAAATCTTCAAAGATCTTGTTTCATTTTTTCATGATTAGTAGGCAAATTATATTTATATAACCTTACAGCTAAGAAAAAAAGAAAATTAGAACATATAAATTAGACATTTTTATTTTCTATTTAAAATTATTTTTCCCTTCAAATTATTCTCTACCGAATTTTTTATTTTCGCACTAAAAATTCATCTTTTTGAATGAATTCAACTTTTTTGGATTTAAGATAAACATTTTTTTGTTGAGAATGTATACTTTTTGGTTAAATATATATCTGCTAGGTGAAGAGTTACACTCGTAGTTAAACAACTTTGTTCAAAAGTTATTTTTTTTATCTATTTAAAATCCATTATTTTAATTGAAAGTTCATCTTTTTTGTTGAACAGTAATGTTATTGGCAACTATTTGGTTGAAAAGTAACTTTTTTACTAATAATTTTACACCTTGTATGGGAAATATTTAATATTTTTGGTTTAAAACACAACTGCTTAAAAAACTCCTCTTTGGCTAAAGCTTCAACAATGTTATTGAAGCTTCGTCTTCTATAGAAGAATTCAATTGTTTCTCATTTAAAATAAAAATCTAACTGGATTTAAATATCTAATATTGCATTAATTGTTTATAATTAATATTTCTTGTGTGAAAATTAATGTATTTATTTGAAGTTAAACTTTTTTATTTGAACTTTGATTCAACATATCTGAAATTTTCAAAAATATTTTTAAATTTGCTGAAGTGTTAAAATTAATCAAGTTCAACACGGAGGCGAAGGAGGAGGAGAATAATTTAGAATTTTAAAAATGTAGAAGGTCACCTACGAGAAGTTTTCTAAAATTTAAATTTTTTCCATAACTAAAACAACTACAAATGGTGAGACGACGACCCGGGTGCGTCTGATCGTGCACCGGATCGCACACCAATTCATTTAGAAGGTCATCTACGAGAACTTTTCTAAAATTTAAATTTTTTCCCTAACCAGAATACCTACAAATGGTGAGACGACGACCCGTGTGCGCAGGATTGTGCAACAGGTATTTTAACACGTATTCTACAAGAACTTTTTTAAAATTCAAATTTTGCCAACACCCAAAATACCTACCAATGGTGAGGCGATCATCCTCGTGCGCCGGATCCGGCGCACACGGGTCGTCGCCTCAGCATTGGTAGCTATTTTTTATGTTGAAAAAGTTTGAATTTTGAGAAAGTTTTTACAGAATACGTGTTTAACTACCTGGTGCACGATTCTGGGCACCCGGGTCCTGGGCTCACCATTTGTAATTTTTTTGATTGTTGATAAAATTTAAATTTTAAAAAAGTCCACATAGATGACGTTTGAAATGACCCGGTGCAAGATCCGGCGCACCCGGGTCATCGCCTCACCATTAGTAGTTATTTTGGGTGTTGGCAAAATTTGAATTTTGAAAAAGTTCTTTTAGAATACGTGTTAAACTACTTGGTGCACGAACCTGCGCACCCGGGTCGTCGTCTCACCATTTGTAATTGTTTTGCTTATTGACCAAATTTAAATTTTTTAAAGTTAAATTTAAAAAAAATTTAAATTTAAATTTAAATTTAAATTTAAATTTTTTAAAGAGTTATTTTGGGTGTTGGAAAAATTTAAATTCTGAAAAAGTTCTTGTAGAATACGTATGAAATTACCTGATGCACGATCCTGCGCACCCGGGGCGACAAATCACCTTCTGTAACCAGTAATGTTACAAAAAAAACTTGACAATAAGTCAATTCAAAAAAAAAAACTTTCAGTAAAAATTAATAAACTGGATTTTTTGTTATAATAATTGTGGTTTAAGGAACGTTTATAACACGTTTTTACGATGAGTCGATACAACTACCTTATAGCAATAGGATATACCGGGATATCCAATTTGATCCAAATTATCTCCCAGGTTGCATAGTTGCAGGGTATACGAAGTTAAATTAACAATCGGCTTGCATTTTGCATTGCGAACAATCTAAATCTTACTTCATTCGATCAGCTGGCATTCCTTGATTGATCCGATGGTGTTCTATATCTGCAAACTTTTCTCCATACAGCATTATCGTAACTTTAACCGTTCATCATCCTTTACTCTCGCACTTTATTGTATGAACGATGTTTGTTACTTTAATTATGTAGTGCACCGTTTAAATTTGAAAGTACGCGATATTTGATATTTACATAATTATTGTTTAATTTTTCCCAATACATATTGTCCGGTGCCTCAACTCAGCGCACTGCTCACCTGAAGCTCCTACGTTACAGATTCGTTCGATTCTCGCTGTTCGTCGTCATTCGAACCAGCAGAGTCGAACGGGGTAAAGCATAGCGAGTATATCTATATCGACGCAGTGCTGTTTAGATGCCGAGATTTCGCGTATGAAAACATTGAACGGGTCGGATTTAACTTTGCCTGAATTAGTGCCGTTTGATACTTCAATGTAATCATTTCATACGTGGAACTGCTCTGTTTTCGCATGATTAGAATCGAAGCCGATCGCTATTTAAACGAAGCGCGTCTAGTATTTTCAATCGTAAATGTTCTATCTTACCGACGCTCTGTGATTCAAATTCCGTTACGTACCTGATATAAAAGAGGAACAGTGTTTGTTTGGATGCTTTAGAACAGCTGATAATCAACTTATGAATGTTGCGAGTTCTACATGAGGAATTTTTCCATGTCAATACTTACTTAATCGATGTAGTTCGGTATTGCTATACCGTCGATTCTATACTCAAATCGATTAAATTACAAATTAAATAAAGAGATCCGGTTCAACTTTTTTACCCAGTGAGTTCTAATTTATGCGAAGCGTATTAGTCCAAGGTATTATTGAACTAATATAGTTGCATATTTTTTTCGGTGTATGAAAGAGTATTTGTCATGAATTTTCAAATTATCAAGTCATGAATAAGTTTGGAGACAATTGGTAAATATGAAAATAGTTTTTTTCGCTACTGTTGTAATTTGATTGATTGCTTGGTATTGAAAGCAGAGTTTCTATATGAAAATTGGAGGAGGTGAAAGAGAAGGAATAGGAAGGTAGAGGAGGAAGAGGAGGAGGAGGAGGAAGAAGAGGTAGAACATTGCAAAATTTAAAAGACCTTTGAATAAGTTACAGCAGAGATTTTTTAATGAAAAAATTACTGAAATAAGATAATGAAACAATTTTGCGTCATAATTTCTATAACCTTTATTTAAATGTTAAATAACTCATACTTAATGCATATACACATAGAATGTGATATTTTACACGAAATAATCTAAAAAGGTCCGGTTGAAAAATATTCCTTAGTGATTATGTCATAAAAATTCCACGAACTATAATAAAATTCCTGTAACAAGTATGAAAATATTAATATAAAAATAGAGTATAATGTAGTTCAATCTAATGCTCGCAGTCCTCGACTCAATGATTACAAGATCAGACTTTCAGTTAGAGTATTCGGCTCAATGATTACAAGATTATACTTTCAGATAGAGTATTTTAGAATTGAATTAGAGATGAAGTTTTTACCTACTCAGTATGGCATTGACTCCATTTTTATATTAGTATTTTTATACTAGTTACAAGGAATTTTATTATGTTTCGTAAAATTTAGATGACGTTATCACTCAGGAATGATTTCACTGAACCTTTTTAGATTATTTAGTGTAAAATATGACATTTTATGTGAATACGCATTAGGTACGAGTTATTCCACATACAACTGAAGGTTATGGAAATTATGACGCAAAATTGTTTCATTATCCCCTACTGCAAATACCTATTTAGGTGCCTGTAAAGATCACTAATAGGATTCTATATAAGTATCCTATTAGTGACCTACATAGGATCCTATATAGGTAACCCTATATAGGTCAGTATAGGTAACACCTATCGGAAATGAAACAGCTTCCTGCATAGAATCCTTTATATAATCTTAAATGATTCTATTGTAAGGGTATGGATTCCTTCTTCCTACGTTAGAATTCATATTTAAAACCTATATAGGTTCCTACTACTAGGCAATCACATAGTCAAAAATAACTACTGTGCAACTATATCTGCTATAGGAAACTACTGCGCAACACTTCCGCTTCATCATCTGCCTTATATAGGTCTCTCATAGGACTCTATATAGTGTCCTATGCAGGAAGCTGTTTCCGTTCCAATAGGTGGCTCCCACACTGCCCTATGTAGATGACCCTATATAGGATCCTATATAGGTTACTTATAGGATGCTTATACAGAATCCTATTAATGATCTGTATAGGTATTTTCAATAGGTTCTCATTTGAGTAGTTTTTTAATTAAAAAATCTATGTTGTAACTTATTCAAAGCTCCTTCTCCTCTTTCTCCTCTACATTCCCTCTCCTTCTTTCCACCTCCTTCTCCTTCTATTTTCCCATATAAACTCTGCTTTCATGACTAAGCAATCAATCAAGTCACAACAGTAGCGACAAAGTGACTTTCACATGTACTAATTGTCTCAAAACTTATTCACGAACTGCATATTAGTGTCAACAAATATAGGTTATGTTGTGTTGTAATTACTTATAATAAAAGTGTTTCAATAATAATGAAGTGAGACTTGTAGACTGAGAAGTAACCGTCAATTTTTTCGGTGCCAATAACATTATGGAATGGCTGCTGAGTCACAAATGCTATAAAATGGTAATAACATTCTGCGCTTTCAGTAGGCGAAAAATGAATTATGTTTAACGCTTATTTGTGACATAAACAATGTATTTTATGAATAGATAGGATATGTTTTAAATAAAGTGAATAAAGTATCACATGCGGAACCTTAGAAATCGACATTAACTACATTTACTTACAGCAATTTGGGTAAAAAGGTGAATCTGATCATAACCTCGAAATAATGACAGATCGGCCCGACATGTTTGTTATTCTTTACCAAAGATATGTTTTGTGGTTTTGTATATTTATTACTGACCTTGTCGGTAGTGATAATTTAAACAATAATTACTTATTATATAATAATTTAAGAATCATTACTTATTGATAATTTTAAGAAGTGACACATTATTTCTGAAATTAATAATTGATTTTCATTCTTTTTTTCTCACAGATCGAACCTACACAAAATACACATCAAGAAATGCAGATGGAATTGATGCATTTCGGCTGGTTCATTTCAATAAACATTATTGGAAAATCGTTATCTCTAGACATTATCCCAAGACTGGGAATTGATCAGCCTACAGTTAATTCTGAGTCATTTTTATGGTATAGGTGTATCAAAAAGATATCTCGAGGCAATTTAACTTGCCTGAATTTTAATTAATAAAGTCTTTAGGAATTTTTTTATTTTAGAAAATGTTTTCTCTTGGCCTTATCTCAAAATTTGGTTTGATTAACCGCTGAAAGAAATTAAAGACTCACTCAGGATAGGATTGAATCATAAATAAATCTAGATAAGAAATTTTAGGCCAGAATTATTATTCCAATTTTTTTAGAAATTATTCTATTTTAGTGTAGGTGTACCAAAAAAATATCTCGAGGCAATTTTACTTGCCTGAATTTTAGGAGTGCATCAGAAATAAATCTAGACATGATATTTTAGGCCAGAATTTATTGAAAGATAAGACTCACAAATCAAAAATTCGTATGATTAAAATTTACCAAGAATATTAAAGTCGCTTGAGGAATTTAACTGAATACAAATTTGTAATACTTTATAATTATTTTCTACATTGACTACAAAAAAAATAGTAGAGGGTCTGGAACTTTCGATGATGTAAATAATTATTTGAAATGTTTGATGCGATAATAGAATTCCTTGAACTTTTGCACTTCCACATTGCTAAAAAAAGGGTAATGCAGGACCCAGAACTTGCGAAGAAAACCGCTTGTGAGAGGTAGCGTGATTGCTGTGTCCTAAGAACCGTGCGCTACATCGAACTCGCTTGTCTTCGTCCATTGTCCGTCCTCCGTTAATTATTCTTCAATCCTTGTACGTCTTGATTCAGTAATGAGGTATCTTAGAAGCTTAGGTACATTCGTGTTTTTGACTTTCCTAAATAGAAAATTCGATTTCCGAAAACGTTAATTGTCTCTTCTGAATAACATTTCGAGTAGATTTGAATTAGACTAAAAAATTTTTATTTTATGATAAGATACCAACAATGTCCGGATTTAATATTTAGACTTTATTAAATAGATAATTATGGCAAAATTTCTGAAAAAAATTGAATAAAAATTCTGGCACAAGATATCGCTACTGCATTTATTTCTGCTACTCTCCTATTATCAACGAGTTTCTAATTTATTTTAGTGGTTGATCAAACCAAATTTTGAGATGAGGTTCAGGAAAAACCTTTTCTAAAATAAAAAATTGCCTGAGGACTTTATTAATTAAAATTCGGGCAAGTTAAATTGCCTTGAGATATCGTTTTGATACACCTATACCATCAAATTGAATTTAAATAAATTTTAGGGGCTGATCAAATGCCAGTTTGGAAATCAGATCCAGACATAGAAATTTTGAAAATAGAATAATTTAAAACAAATTGAAATGAATATTCCGGCCTAAAAATTCTCTTCAAGATTTATTCCTGATACACTCCTATCCTCAGCGAGTCGTTAATTTATGTTAGTGGTCGATGAAACCACATTTTGAGATAAGGTCCAGAGAAAATATTTCTAAAAGAAAAAATCCCTAAAGACTTTATTAATTAAAATTGAGGCAAGATAAATAGCTTCGAGATATCTTTTCGATACACCTATGCCATCAAAATTACTTAAAATTAATTTTGGAGGCTGATCAAATGCCAGTTTGGAAATCAGATCCAGGGATAGTAATTTTAAAAATAGAATAATTTCTAAAAAAAATAGAATAAGAATTCTGCCCTAAAATATCTTGTCTAGATTTAGTTCTGATACAATCCTATCCTCAGCGTGTCTCTAATTCATTTTAGTTGTTGATCAAACTAAATTTTGAGATGAGATCCAAAGAAAAGATTTCTAACATAAAAAAATCCCTGAAAATTAAACTGTTTTATTCCTAGAAAAAAAAACTATAATAATCATTTTGCCGTAAAAAAAGTGTTGGTGGACTATGCAAAAAAATATAAATAAATATCAAGTTAAAATTGTGTGTTGTACGCTGCCACACAGTGGTCAAAAATCGGAAAAAGGTGGACAAAATTAGAAAATGTTCATAAAATAGGCCAAATTCGATTACTTACGGGTTTTTGAGGTCGCCGATTACGAATCCCATGTCAAAAACTCCGAAAACAAGATGGCGGATCCAATATGGCAGACGAGTATGCCTAATAAACTTTCTGTTCTTTTCAAAATTGGTATAACGGGATTATCAAGGTTCCTGATTACAAATCCAATATCAAAAATTACAAAAACCAAATGGCAGATCCAATATGGCGGACGAGTATGCTCAATAAACGTTTGATTCTTTTCAAAATTGGTATAACAGTGGCCGGTTCCAAAATTTTGAAAAACAAGATGTACGAGCTTGAAAATCTATACTTGGGGTTTTTGGCGACGCTGCTTACGAGTTTCAAGTTACTAAATTAAAATAGAAATTAGTCGATCAAATTTAGTTTAAGCTAATACGTGAATCTTCGAAATCGTAAATGAGATTTTAAATACTTTGATTTCAATAATGTAAACATTTATTGAATTGATGAATAACCCTAGGTAAGAGTGAATGAACAAAAATTCATCAAAATTTCAACCACAATTTCTGTGTCAGTGTTGGCCATATAAGATCTACTTTGAAGAATTACGAGAATCTAATCGTAGATCAGCGATCGTAATCAGCGACCCCAAAAACCATCAAGTAGATATTTTCGAGTTATATTACTCTTTTTTTCAACATTTTGAAATCACCATCATGAATCCGACATCTTGAATCCGCCATCTTGAATTAAAAATTTTGAACTTCTGACTTCAGATTCGTAACAAGCGACCCTAAAAACCCCCAAGTAGAGATTTTCAAATTCATTTATCTCTTTATTCTAAATTTTGAAATCGCCATCTTGAATCCGCCATCTTGAATTGATATTTTCGAAATTCTGACTTCAGATTCGTAAGCAGCGACCCCAAAAATCCCCGACTGAGAATTTGAAGTAAATTCACGGAACAGAAAATTACGTGCAACAAAGGGTTAATCTAAAAAATACAAGCATTTTATGTTAAATTATATAACAGATTTTATTATTAATAAAATAATAAACCATTATAATTATAACAATAGGAAAAAGTAATTATTTACTTGAAGAAACGATGTGAAAAGATTTGCTTTCCTAGCGTTTTCATAAGTATTTTTTCACGATACCTTCTTAATAAGTTACTTATAACGGTATTTTCATGAATAAGGTTTATTTTCACGGCGTTATTGCAAAAAATATATTTTTTCATCGCGTTTTCACGAGTAAACTTTTTTCTCACGACGTTTCTTAAAAAATGTTTCTTTTCGCAGTGTTTACTAAAATATGTTTTTTATCATGGCCATTCAATGATGCAGGTTTTTTTTCACAGTATTTATACAAGAAGTGTTTTTTTCACAGCGTTTACCAATATGTATTTTTTTACACTGCTTACTAACATATATTTTTGTTCATCATATTTTATAAAGATGAGTTTTTTGTCATGGCGTTATGATAAGAAGTGCTTTTTTCACAACAATATAATTTACGGGTTCATTCTCCTAAGCACCGGCGATATAGATATACAGTCAATTCTTCTTTGCATTATTTATTTTTAAAAAAGCTGTTAGGAATTAGCGATTTGGGTTCCGGTAGCAACCAGCCACAGCGCTTACTCTGCATGTATCTAAATTTTCAAGTCGATCCATGTAACGGTGCAGACAGTATCGAGCCTCAACGGAACACATTTGAATTTTATGTAGTAGATTAAGCAAAAAGGTCCCCCTACCACGTCATATCCGAACACTCTTACGACGTGTCCGGGAGTTCAAATAATATGTGAAAAATTCAGTGCTGATTGTTAAAAAACTCTGATTCAGCATCCTTCCACCCCACTATCTGCTCTGTCCCTCGTAACCCCCCCCCCCCTACTCAACATTACTTTTTATATATTTCAATAACTGCCCCATTACACCCGCCATAGTTTTGCAACTAAGCGAGTAGCCTAATGAGCATGCGTAAAAAATTTGATGCCGATTAGGCCAGCGATTCCCAAACTAGTGACGACGGTCGGCGACCCGACCGCGGTCGGGGGTAGCCACCCCGGGTTGGACAGCCCCCTAGGGGGGAAGCCAGCCCGGGCCCAGCTCCTCAGCAGCAGCCTCCCGCATGACCGACATTTTTAGGATGAAGTGCGTTATAGAAATAAATTAAACAATATTTTGATGTAACATGCTTTTTTCATATTTTTTTAGTCACACAAATTTCCAAATTATTCACAAGGAAAGAAGCATCAGCAGTTTTTTTTAAAAAAATTATATAAATTTTATAATTTTCATGAGACAATTAGGAAAGATTTTTAAACACTTCATATGTGAAAAAAAAGAAAGTAGAAGATTTGAAAAATATATATTTCATTTTACAGGATTTTACAAATTCTTAGCAAAATTTGAGCCTTTTAAAAATATATTTAGGACTTTTATAACTCAAGAAGTAATAATAAATATTCCATAAATTTTCGGAAATGTGTCCAAGGTTTAAGATATTTTATATCTGTGTGAAGCTTCTTAAATTCCTAAAATTATTTTTTGTTAGAGTTGAGACTTGGCGCGTCTTTTCTTTTGTCTCACTTGACTCTACTTCCCGCTGGACAGTGCTGCCCTCGGGCGCACCGCGTGATGTCTTGTCTGGGACCGAGTCGACCTAGTCGACTCTGCTCTCAACCTTGCTAGAGCAGTCCATGCGAAGCACGGATAAACGAAAAGTTAAAACCTACAAAGTTGTTCTTATTTTTCGGCAAAACCCTCAACCAATTCAATATTTTTAAATGAATCCAATCCTGAAAATTTTAGTTATTGATAATCTTCAATACTTGTTTTGTAAAAAATAAAACACATATGAATACGATTTTGAAAATTTAATTCATATAATCATTTCAAAACATCATTAACATTTCGAAAAACTATATAATTGTAATAGAAATATGTTAAATATAAATAAGTTTTCATTAAAAGATTTGTATCATATATAGATGAATTCAATCTCCATGTAATAAAATATCGTAAAAAAATAGTCAGCTAACAATAAGTAATTAATCTGTTGATAAAATACAATTCGTTAAAGAATTACTTTTATGATAAATTATTCAAATTGTTTTTACTAAGTATTTTCCGAAAAATGTGTATTATTGATAAAATTTTTTAATATTCCAAAAAAAGTAAAATATATATTCGGATCATTTAGAAATCAGAATTCCGATACCCATTTCACAACATAACAAAAATTTACATAAATAATGAAATTGAAAAATATGTATTTTAAACATTAATAGAATGTTATTACATAAATTATAGCCGATATTTAATAATATAACATTCATGTAAATCTCCAATTTGATAACTAGAATTTAAAACTTAGTCTTTACGTAATTTAACATTGTGAAAAGAATTAATGAATTAATAATTAATTAATCTGTTCATACATAAAAAGAATTTAACTATAATTTTCATTAAAAAATTTTTAAACTTTTCCCTCTCCCTTTTTTTAATTTTCACTTTCGTTTCTGAAAATTGTATTACTTGGCAACTTTTGATACTTATCCGATAACAAAATTAAAACATGTTTAGAAAAATTAAATGCAGAGACTTATTTCACAACATCAGAATGATTTGAAAAATTATTCAATTAAAACTGTGGTATTTGAAATATTGATTCACTTTTATCATGTTAATTATATTCAATATTCAATTATATAACTTAAAGTGAATACTATATGTATTCTTTTTAATTTGATAATTAATTAATCATTTCACAAAATAAGAAGCATTAAACAATTATTTTCATGAATACACTCAAATATTGTTTACGTTATATTCTCCTTCAAATATGTCAAATAGTCAGAGGCTACAGAAAGGTGCAAAATATTGAGATTAAACTTTTGCAATGAAAATGTATTTTACAATTGGCTTAATGTTTTCCTTCTTTGCATCAAAAATTTCTGGTAATAGATTATGGCAATTTGATGGTTAAACTTTAATACTACTGCAACCATAGCATCATACTTCAGAATTGAAAGCATGATCAATTTTTAAACATTTGAATCATATTTTATTTGAATCAATAAAATAAAAAACAACAGCATATGCTTTTGAATAATAGTGTGTGAGGGACTATCTAGATTCTATAAAGACCCTATTAATAGACCCTCATTGGGTTGCCTGCTGATGACCTCACTAGCGAACGTGACGCTTTCACTTGCACCCTCGATAGATTGCCACTTTAGGGCCTCGATAGGAAATGGGAAATCTAGACAGGGCCTCTTAAGAACCAAGTTACAATTTCTACCCGGGCAAGCATTTATGATATCGTATTCAGCGTGGCATCGTAACCATGGGGATTAGGCGTCCGACATAAGAGCGTGCTGTGTGTGCGTTCAGTTCTCGGCCCTTGCGGATATTTTAATAAACTGCGTTTGTCTTCAGTTATTAGTAATAAGTTTCTCTAGGCAAGTTTCACAATTACTTTAGTTTTAGAATAACGTGCGGAGTATAGTATCAAGAATTGAATGTCAATAAAAATATGACAAAAAGGGAGGAGGGTTTGTCAGAGGCTTCAGAAAGTTGTAAAAGATCTTTAGATTGAACTTTTGCAAAGACAATGTATTTTACATTTGGATTAATATTTTCCTTCTTTAAATCTAAAAGTTCTGGTAATAGATTATAGCAATGTGCTAGTCAAACTTTTTTTTTACTATTGCAACCATAACATCACACTTCAGAATTTCAAGCATGATCAATTTTTTAAGAATTTAAAAATATTTTAATTGAATCAACATGGATTCGGAAGTATTGTTTTTCTCAGTATGTGAGGGACTATCTAGATTCTAAAAAGATCCTATTAATAGGTCCTCATTGGGTTGCCTATGGATGACCTCGCTAGCTTAGCGTGGCGTTTCCGCTTGCGGCCTCGATGCATTGGCACTTTATGGTCTCGATAGAAAATATGAAATCTAGGCAGGGCCTCTTAAGAACCAACTTATAATTTCTACCCGGGGGAGGGGTGGGAGGACATAACTGAAGTATGGGTATTTTAAACAGAAATAAACTTTAATTATTATACAAACTATTTCAAATATTCAATTACACAAACTTCAAGTTGCTTCTCGATTCATGTACTTAATTTAAAAAAAAATAAACTTCATATTTTCTGTTGCTTAATACTGTGAAAAAAATGTATCACCTAATACAGAATTAATCTTTTGGAAACATAAAAGGCATTTAACTATAATTTTCATTCAAACATTAAAATAATTTTTAATCTACATCTTTTTAAAAATTTTAAATTTCATCTTTAGTGACTAAATATTAATTTAAGGGAATAAATTACAACATTTTTACATTGAATTTTGAAAATTGAATGAAAATATTAATCTCTGAACACCACCATAATTCCGAAAAATTACTTAATTGAAATAGAGTTTTCAGTCATTAAATTTTTAAAAATTAAAACTTTCATTTCCAAAATTGGTGTTTATTACTAAATTCTGAAACTTATTCTAGGAAATGTGAGTTTTGGCAAAATCAGTTGATGATAATTAATTAATCATTTCACAACATAAAAAGCATTACAAAATTATTTTCATTAAAACATTCAAATAATGTTTACATTATATTCTCATTCAAATTTGAAACTGCATTTTTCTGCATCTAATTTATTTATAACCTTTCTAACTAAGTTAAAAAAATCAAAATATGTTTTCATATAATTTAAAATTGAATAGCCAATATTCAATTACATAATCTAAGAGGAAATAACATATTTATTTTACTAAATATTAAACACTAAATAAACCAATTAAAAATTTATTAAAATTATATTTAATTTTAAATTTTCAAATAATTTTAAATTTTGAAATTAGAATATAATATTATTATAAAAAATAATAAGCATGTATAACATAATATTATTAGGCTTCAAAATTTGCAAATATGAAAATAATGAAAATATTATTAAAACTAAAACGTCAAAAAATGTTCTTAATGACTCAATCATGTAAAATTTCGAATTAATATAGCTCCAATATTGAATAGTTAATAAATTTTAATTAGAAAGCTTTAAAATAAAAATACGATATTATTTCATTTTAAACTAAAAATAATAAGTTTTTTTCACATGAAATCATTAACATAATCAAAACTTGAATATAATAAACTATTTAATTCTAATTTAGCTTATAATAACTTTATGTTCTAACAAAAACTTTTATTATAATTTATATAATAATATTATTAGGCTTCCGTTTCCGGTACCGATCGCGAAGTGAAGGCAAAAGTGTGAAGAATGAAAGTGAGTAGTTTGATGTGAAAATCTGGAGCTGTGAAGTTTTTGAAGTTAGGATTAGGAAATTAGTTGCTTAGAAAGGAGGGCAAGAGGTAGGTGATAAAGGCGGGAAACACAAACTGACGCCAAAGGGCAACAGTTACTGGACGATCGCACAGAGTAGAAAACTGTAGTGGTAGCAACAACTGACGTTGTTGAAAGCATGAGCAGTGGGGGGAAGTGTGACGTTGATTGCAGTGACAGCAGCGTTGAGGAAAGATTCGAGAAATCGGCCATCGAGGGGATGGTAGCGGACTTAGGTACGGGCATGCAACGCGGAAGACCTTCAAATTTACAGTACCTCGACAAGCTAGGCAACGCGGGTTCAAACAGAAATCTGGACGAATGGCAAAAAAGGCAAGCGCGACTGACAGTAAAGGGGAGGAAGAGAGGCAAAGAGAGGCAGGGGACGATGAGATAGAAAGGGACAAGGATAATAAGAAAGTTAGAATTAAACAGAAAACACCACAAAGAGATAGGGGAGGGGGGTTGGGGGGATGTTTGAAAAATTGGAAACTCTCATAAAAGGGTTTAGAGAGGAAACAAGAAAGAGATTGGATGACATGAATAGGGATATGAATAGGCAGTGAAATGATGTAAGGGGGGAAGTGAAAAAGGTAAGAGAAAAATTGGAAGAATGGGATAAATGCTGGAACGAGGAGAAAGACATGGTTTGGGTTAAGCAAGATAGCATTGAGAATAGACAGAGAGCGGTTGACGAACAGAGATCTAGAGAGATAAAACAGTTGGAAAACGGGTAAGCAATCCAGAAATTAGGAATGTGCATATGGCGAAAAACAAAGAATGAGGAAATAGTGAAAGGGAATGAAAAGAAGGTGCAAAGAGAAAATGAAATATTGAAGAAAAGACTAAGTGAGATTGAAAGGAGATTAGAAGGAGGAGAAAGAGTAAAAAGGAAAAGTAACTTAGTGGTTAAGGGAATAAAAGTGGAGAGTGAAACGGAAGAAGTGGAAATAAAAAATGTCTTGAGAGACATTAGAGTGGAAGTGAGGGTAGAGAGAGTCAAGCGAATAGGAGGGATGAACGAAGGAAAAGAAGGAATGTTTCTAGTAAGAGTGGGGAGTGAGGAGGAGAAAAAGAAAATTATGGAGGGAAAAAAATTATTGAGAGGAAGATGGAAAAGAATTCAAGAAGACCTCATATGGAGAAAGAAGATAAGGAGATGGAAAAAAGAGCAGAGGGCTTGGGAAGAGAGGAAAAAGTGACATATGGTGTGGTTAGGGAGAGACATGTTATGGATAAATGGGAAGGAATGGTGCGGAGATGATTAATTAGAAGAATTAAGGAAAAAAGTTTTGAGAAATGCAGGGGAAGGTAGACGAAAAAGAGTCTGGAGATATATCAGAGGGGTTTCTAAACGGCAAAGGGGACACAAAGTAAATAGGAAAGAAGAGGGAACGGAGGAGAGAAATGTGAAAATAGCTTTCTGGAATGTATCAGGTTTGAAGAACAAGAATAAGGATTTTGGGAGGAGATAGAAAAGTGGGATGTGATTATGATGAGTGAGACTTGGGCAGATGAGAAGGACTGGAAGGAGATAAAAAAGATGTTACCTGAAGGTTATGTGTAGATGATGCAAGAAGCAAGAAAGGAACACGTTAAAGGTGTAATTAGCGCAACCGCTGCGACGGCTGGTCTGCCCGTTGTCTGTTATTATATTGCATGTAAATCCTTGTGAATTTTCATAACTTTATCCTCTTTTTGGCGTATTTTATTCATTTGTGGATAAATAGGTAATCAAAATGGGTGGACATCGATGTATAGCTCTGAACCGTAAATCAGGGTACGACTCAGCCCGCTCAAGTGGATTAAAAAAAGTTTTTTTTTGCGTTCTAAAGAGTGAGGTTGAAAGTTGGTAACAAGCAATTAAGCGTGCCAAAAGGGATTTAATTGTTAAACCTGGACACATAGTAATTTATTAATCATTTCAAATATTAAAGTAAATACCAGGGGCAAATACCCTGGTAAACCAGGGGTTTCGAAATCCCAATTTCCTAACTGCCCCGAGCATTGTCCGAAGGCTGTTAAAAACCCGTCGTCTAATAAAGCACGATTTTTTGACAAAGGATTCTATAATGTCTGATAAAAAAGTCAGCCGTCGAACAATGATCAGAGCAGTTTGGAAATTGAGATAGCGAAATCCCCTAGTTTTAATTTAGTTTTCTTTTACCATTATGAATGCAAGGATATCATTATTTTACAATTATAATATAGTTTAATAATTGCATTTATTAATAAATTAATGTAATTATATAATACATAAATATCGAAATTTTGCGATAATTGAAAACTGTTATTAATTTTACTTTAAAATTTTTCTTAAAGATAGTAAGGGTCTTAAAATACTGTTTAAATTTTTTAAACTATTAAAACTAAAATTTTACACACTACCAAAATAATCTAGAAGTTCGGCAAAAACAAGAATATTTCAAAATTAAAAATCAATGTCAATATGAAACCGTCAGAGCCATTCGGTTATTTTAGCTTAAAGGACATCGGTGTCGAGAAATCGTAATATTTACCGCCATAAACGTTCAATTAGGAACTAAAACTTCCTTTTTCCAAATTATCTGATCATTGAAAAAGTGATCTTAACACACTGAATGCCCAGGTTTAATAATAAAATCGTTTTTTTCACGCCTAATTGCTTGTAGCCAACGTTCACCCTCATTTTTTGGAACGGAGAAAAAACTTTTTACTTCGTTTGAATGGGTTGAGCCGTACCCTGATCGACAGTTTAGATCGGTACATTGATGTCTTTGGTCCATATTTAATTCATTTTTCTATATTTTAATCCAATTTTAAAATAAATATATGACTAAATGTACAGCAAACTTAATAGCTTTCATACTGATAATCTTTTCACAATCTTGGGTGCATTTCACCGCTTGCGCACCAGTATGCGCGATCGTCATGGATCATATGCAGCCGTCATCGTTAACATTCAATGACGACTGCGCATGATCCATGAAGATTACGCATACCGGTGCACAGGCTAATTTCGCGGTGGAATGCACCCCTTGGCGATTAATACAATATACTAAATGTTGAAAATTATAATTTTTATAATTTCTTGTGTATCTTTATTATAATGTAATAATACATAAGAATCATTCAAGTAATTAAAAGTAGAAAAAATATTATTTATATTGATATTTTAGCACTTGAAGTTTATTAGCGTGGCGCTAGTGGCGCCAGTTTTTCATCTTCTACCGTTCTTTACAAAACTGACTCACTGGATTTGCATGGCGAGTCACCCCCCTGGTAGGAGCAAAGGATCTGACGGTGAATTTGAAGAAGATCAAGGTGATGTGTCTCAGACGCAGAAACACCGTAATAGATTACGTTTGGAAGATGAACGGACAAACAGTGGAAGGAGTTGAGGAGTTCTGTTACTTAGGTTATTGGTTTGAGGCAGGAGGGGTAAATGAACTGCAGGCGAGGAAAATAATTGAATGTGCGAGTAAAGTAATGGGCCAAGTATTGGGCATAGGAAAGAGAAGGTTCAAGGTCGATTGGAGAATGAGGTTCTGGTTGTTTCATGCGTTGGTTTGGGCGCAGTTGTGTTATGAAGTGGAGATCTGGGGATGGAAGGAACAAAGGAAACTAGAGAGCGTACATGAGCCTTTTCTGAGGTGGCTAATGGGATTTAGCTGGAGTTGTCCAGGATAAATGTTAACAGAAGAGTTAGAAAGGGAAAAAATGGTTACCAGACCAATTAAGATAGCGTGAAGGTTTGAAGAGAAGCTAAAAAGGGGAAGGGAAGCAGAATAACATATGCATGTTTGGGCGAAATTCGGAACAATGAGGCGAGAGGAAATTTGAGAAATTCAAAATGGAAGGAAGAAAGGAGAAAACTAAGAAGGGTTTGTAAAATACGAGAAGGGGTTATGGCATGTCACGACATACAGTTAGAGCTGTTAGTTAAACCGGGAGACGAGAGATGGACAAAGATTATAGATCCGAGGTAAAGTAGATGCTATATGATGGTCAAAGGGCTGGAGGAATCAGAATATCTGCAAAAAATATAAAAAAAGGAAGACAAATGGAGTATGGTGATATGGTTCAGAATGGGAGAAGGAGTGAGAGTTTGAAGATATTGGATGGATGAAGAGGAGAATCTGTGTAAAGTATGTCGATACGAATTGGAGACATGAGCACATGTCTTAGAGAGGTTCACAGGAATGAAATAGGGCAGAGCCAATCGGTTGATCGTGAAGAAGGAAATTAAAAAGTAAAAGTTAAATTCAAAATTGTGGCAAATGTTTGTTTTTTACGGTAAGAATAAACGGAAGCCCTGGAAGATCGCTCGTTACTATAATTATTAGTATTATTGTTTCTTATTATATAATTTTATTTTTAAGCAAGGCGGATGTACAACATAATATTATTTAGCTTTATAATTTGAAAATAAAGAAATTATTAAAATATTAGTATAACTAAACCGTTAAAAAAAATGTTTTTAAAGACTCACTTATGTAAAATTAAAAATTAATATAGTTCCAACATTAAATAGTAAAGTAAGTTGTCATTAGATTACGTTTAAATAAAAATTCGATATTTATCAATTTCAATATAAAAATTATTTATTATTTTTATCATTAAATCATTAATATAATTAGAATATGAAAGTAATAAATCGATTCAATTATAATTTAGTTTATGATAACTTTATGTTTAAATAACATTTTTCATTCTAATTTATATCATAATATTATTAAACTAAATGATTTCACAATATATCTATAAACTTAATAATCTTTTATATCATTTAAAAAAATTAGATTTTAACATAACCTTTAAATTATTATTATTCCTATAACATTGAATAAAGCACATTTTGGCAAAAAGTATCTTCAGTAATTTGATGTAAGGATTGAAGAATTATGAAAAAGAAATTGAAATATTATCCAAAATAATAATTCATTGCAAAATAACAGCTGTTATTGAAAGTGAAAATAAAAAGACACAAACCGAAATAATTATCGGCGATCGATAAAAATAGAAATCCAGTTTTTTAGTTCGATTAATATTATAGATTTTAAAAAGCGGTCGCCATAAACTACGTGATTGAAGAATAAACCACGTGATTGAAGAAAAACTTCACCATGTAAGAAATTCTTCTCCATGTGCGACTAATGGAGGTACGAGCTTTTATATATAGGAATAGCTTATTTTAATATAGGCAATCAATACTTCATATCAATATATCTCCCTTTTTGTCGCAATTTTCTAGGAGTTTCTAAGTTACAATCGACACGTCTAGATACGTTTGAAATATAACGTTTTTATTTTGCAGCGTAAAAAGTGTAATGCATAATTGAAAATAACCATGAAATTGTTTAGGAAAAAAGTTTTCTTCAGAAATTGCTCAGTACAATATTGATGACGTCATCAAGAATATTCTGCAAACATGACATTAGCCATTATAGCTGTAGAATCTTGGTAAGATAGGTTTTTATTGTCTCAACATTAAATTAATTACCGACAAAGCAATATAACATCCTGGATTTCTACGAACTATATTAATTTTTGTATTTTTAAAATTTTGTATATATCACTACATTTTGATTTAAGAGTTACATAAAGTATATATCCATGTCATCACTGTATCATTCTTTTCTAATGTCTGATTCACAGATTCCATGCATTAAATATTAATACTGTTGAATTTATTTTAATCATTCATGATACTTTATTTCAAGTAAGTAAATTCTGACAAGAGATTTGAAATTGAATTTTCTTGATCTCAAATAGTTTCTTTGACTTCCTAGCTATTTCAATATAAAATTCTGAAACTGTCAAAGTGATTTACTGTTCAAAAAAAGATCTCTTAAGAAACGGTTGGTATTTTTTAAAATTCACGCAATAATTTTATATGGGTTAATTCATTTGCTGAGGTATGCTGTGAGATTTGTAACTGGTTTTAAGTCGCTCAATCGCAACCCCTTCTGCAATATTGCAAATTTTAGAAGATTATTTTTCAATTAAAACATTTTTTTAACTAAATACTTCTATCTCTTTCGCGTTTCATCTCTCTTTCGCTCTAACTCATACATGCTACATATAATTTTACTGTATTTATCTATTAAAAAATATCTCCTTTTTTGTGGAAATTTTCTAGAAGATTCTAAAATGATAGAAAAAAATGTTCACGTTACCAATGTACCCTTTTTTCAATGCTTGATTCACAGTTTCCATGCATTAGATTTCAATACTCTTAAATTTATTTGATCCTTCAAAGAAGATCTATTTTAATATTTTAAGTGAGTAAATTGAATCTTTGGAACAGATCACTCTATTATGTGAAAGATGATTTCACCGTTTTTTAGTCAACTCTAATATTTAGGTAGCTGATTTATTTGAGAATTTCTAGTAAGAGCTTTCCAATTATATGTGCTTCATCTCAAACAGTTTATTGGAAATCTTAGCTATATCAATATAAAATCTAAGTCTGTTACATTGATCCACTGTATGTAAGAGAAAATCTTAAAAAACTGTTGGTATTTTTCGAGTCGATGAACGCAAAGCCTTCTGCAATCTTACAAATTTTACGAAATTATTTTTGAATTAAAACAATTTTTCAATACTTCTATTTTAATTTTAGAATGATATATTCAGATGAAAAAGCATTCTGATACCATCACGAAGACTTTCTTTGAAACTTTGCATTATTGGAATTTTAATAAGTGCGTCAATAGGTGCGTATTAAAAGACATTAAAAAAGAGTTTATTTTTATGGGGTTTTTTGCTAGTCGCCACAAAATAGTCAGGTGGAATTGAAAATCGCCATAATGGTGGCCATTTCCCGTACGGAAATGGTCACAATGGGAGAAAACACAAGTACCATGGCTCTAGTTTTGAATAAGATGTCTAATCCGCTCGCATTTATAGCCTAGCCTTCCTCGCTTCACCTCGCCTCGCAAGCATGTGGCTATTTTCTCGCTATGCCTCGCATTGCCAGCCTCTGCCTCCGCGCCTAACACCTATTGCTTGTCTACTATTTACAATATTTAAAGTTTTCTTACATTTACTTTCTCTCTTATTTACAATCTATTTACAATCTTATTTACAAGCTACTGCTCTTTTGTCCCCCCTCCCCCGCAACAATACCACTATGCTTATTCGACTGCTTTTGACCTCTTCATACTCCGCCAAGCAGTGCTCATCTCTTGCATTCTCCTTCCCGCACAATACACACATTCTCTTCTCTAGAAAGTCAGAACCTATTAAAATCCTTCATGCAACCGCATCTCAGCTTCCTAATCAGCTCACTTCTCCCCTCTTTCAAAAATTTTTCCTCATATTTACACGCTTGACTCTCCGTTTTAATCCCTAAACTCGTTCTTCCTGCCCCCCCCTGACAATATAGTTTTTCGGATTCCTTGCTAACTCCAGTGTCCACTTCACATACCTCTTCTGTATCATATTTACCTCCTCATTTATCTTTCATACCACACACCTCCGTTACGTAAAATAAGTCACTTATCACTAGAGAATCAAACAAACTCATTCTCCTTACAAAATCATTTGCGTACAACCTCTTCCTCAGCCCCCACACCTGCCTCATCACCACATTTGCCCTTCTCACCCTCACTTTTATATGATCATCTACTCCCCTATTACCCCGAAACAGGAAGCCCAGGAACACAAACTCTTTCACCTCCTGTAAAACTTTTCCCTTCCACTTTCCCTCATCTCCCTTATCTCTCCCACCTCGTTTGCTAAACACGATAATGTTCGACTTGTCCGCATTTAACTCTAACCTATTTTTGTTCAAGTATCTTCTCAACTTTTTTTATCATCTCCTTTAAAGATTTTTCGCTCTTTGCTAGTAGCACTTTGTCATTTGCATATTCAAATTACCATATCCTGACTTCTCCTACCGTAACTTCTCCCACCACTCCGGCCGCCAGGCTACTTTCCATATCTGCGATTAAAATTGGAAAAAGTGTTGGGCTAATCGGGCACTCTTGCCACAACCGCCTATCCATCCAGAAACCCTCAGAGATCCCCTCCCCTCTTCTCACTCTATCTTTCGTCTTCTCATATACCTCCCTCACCCTCTCGATCAGACATGTCTCCAGGTCCCTCTTTTACATTGCCTCCTACAACTTTCCCCTATCCACCGAAGGAGACATGTCTGATCGAACGCGTACACTTTGGTACATTTTTTGGTTAGTTCTGTAACCATCACGTGCTGCAAGACGTAAATATTGTCAATAGTAATCCTTCCCTCCGTCCCTAAAGCCTGCCTGCGTATCCGGTAGTATTGCTTTCTCTTCAAAATGCTTCCGTAGCCTATCTTCCAACACCATGGCGTATATTTTGTACGCCGTATTCATTAGCGTGATTCCTCTATAATTTTTCTGCCTTTTCCTATCCCCATTTTTATACAGTGGTATAATCAAGCCCTCCCTCTACCCTCTTGGGAATTCTTTCCCTTTCATACTTTTTTTACTACCTCCTTCAGCCTCTTCCTTACATCTTGTGTGCCAAATAGCCACGCTTTGTTCTCTACCACGTCCAGCCATGCTGCCTTAGTTTTTTTCAACTTCATTACCTGCGTCTCTATCCTTTAGTCATTTTTACGTTTCCTGAACCTAATAATTATCTTCCACACGTCCCCTTCTGTCTAAACACTTCTCAACCTCTCTTCCAGCTCTTATTCTTTTTTCTGATATTTCTTCCTACACATCATCCTAAACTCCTTCCTCGCTTCTACGTACTCCTACCTTTTCGCGGTTTCCACCTTCCCCCTCCTGTAATTCCTTTTTGCCTATCTCTTCATCATTTTTACATTTCCTATTCCACCACGGCTTAACCATTCCGTTCTTCTTCTTCCTAAATACCTTCTTTTGCACACCCCTTTCACTTTCTCTTTCAGATCATCTAATTTAATTTTCCGATACCCTACCTTCTCCACTCTCCCTTCACTCCTCTCCTTCCTAAACCTGTCATTTAGCATTCTCCGCACATCCCTTTTTTTCCTCATCGAAACTTGAACGATGAAAACCTTTTTGCCCTTTTTCCTTTTTTTTCACGCATTACCCCCACTTTTTCTTCCCAGCTCTCCAATTCCACTACCGCCACTTTATTCTTCTTTCTAACACCCGTCCTAACTTTCCCTGCCTTGCTTTCATCTGCTTTATTTTATCCTCTTTTTCCTTCCTTACTTCCTCCCTCTGCAATCCTTCTATTTCCCCTTTCAACTCTTTTACCTCCTTTTCGCATCCCTCATCTCTTATCCTCAGGGCCTTCCTCATACTTTCCATTTGTTCCATAACCCCCCTTACGTCCTTTCTCAACCCTCTGACCTCGCCTATCAGCACCCAGAGAGCCTCCTTCTTCGTCTGCCCCTCCAGTTTCAGTCCATGTTTCACAGAACTCTACTGCTATTTTATGTGAATCCATTGTCAATAATTATATATTATGTGGTATGCCTGGATTCGTAAAAAAATAAGATTCACGGGATATATGCAAAATTGAGATGATAATAATCAATGATTTTAAACATATGCTTGTTCAAAGTTACCCTACTTTTGAAGAATTGTTATATTCAGTTTTTATCAAAAAAGTGACTCCTAAAACTATATATCATTCGATTCAAAATTTTAATAAACGTGCAAATCCATTGAACGACAGAGAAGTATTTCTATCAAATTTGTTGGAAACTTTAAATTTTCGTTGATTTCATTGCTTGTTAGAGAAAATTAAAAAATAAACCTATAAAGGTTTTGTTGAGAGTGGTGCCAGATTTAAATCAAAGTTAGCGTAGGAATTGTGACCTTAAGCGCTTAGGGGCCTGCAGCTGCCCGGGGTGAAGTAAAGGGCGTGCACTGCAGTGAGTACAACAGCGTGGGCGTGCCTAAAGATCTCCGTAATATCTGCCGCCAGGGTCTGTAGTTACTTGCCTTTAATTTGCTCCATGCAGAAGCTTCGTTGGATTCTGTTTTACATATTTATTTGAGAAAAATTTCTTAGATAGATACATATACTTGGAGTTGAAAAAGTAATAGACGAATGTTATTTTGTAAATTTATGAAATAATCATTACAAGCCAAGAAATTAGTATTCAAAAGTAGGGATACTTCAACTAAGCTTATTGTTAATATAACAAATGTTCATTACAATTTAAAAAAAAATACAGTCATAGAGCATTTTTTCTGAATTCAGGCATACCGCATAAGTCATATTCTTCATTGTACTTTTGAAGAAAATAGTTTCCAACGATGACTTTATAAAAGCTCATCTATCTGGGTAACATTATAATTTTGAATTATTTATAAGGACAAATGAATGTTTGAAATTCCGAATATTGAGAAAATTGGCCAAGTGAAATATAAAAATGTATGGAAAGTACTTTGTGGTGCCTGAAATTTGTAAGAGAAGGCGAATACGTCATTAAATAAAAGGGATGAATGCAAATGTAAATAATGTAAAAAGTAAATATACTGTACTTAATGTTTAAAGTTGTAAATGTTTTAAGTCAAGCAAAGATGTCCAAGCGAAAAAAATCTGCAAGCGACAACGATTAAATTCGGCATCCGCTTCATGGCGTTTGAGGATTTTTCTTGTTGTATCGACGGCTGAAAGCTTAAGAACTTTACAGCGAAATACTCCGCAAGCGATTTTGCGTACTTCTAAGCTGGGATTTGATTTCAGAAAAATCCAAAAGTACTTTTTTAAATAGAAATTGTTTATATAATGAATTTTTTTTGCAAAATCAGAAAAATCACATGCGCTTCACCAAAAAGGGTTACTTGCATTATTGAAAAAATGTTCCCATACTAAAGTTTTTAATGCAAATGGTTTTTCTTTAATATCTTTGTTCAACTCCGAGAGCACTTACATAACTTTTTAGTTTGGACGGCAGATCACTGAAGGCATTGCATTGTATTGAACTGATACAGTCATTCAAATGCACTCAATGTCATGAATTCAATGGCATAACAATTAAGCCAATAATAATGCTATAACTTTTTTGTGCATTCAAAATGATTCGAACGAAAACCGTCGAATACCAAGTAGCGCATTCGAACAAAAACGGAATTTGTTTAGATTCATAGCCATGCCATATAATTTACTTCAATACTCTCATTTTTACAGGGTACAATAAATCATTTTTCAAATGATTTTTAGGTTAATTAAAAAAATATGTTTATGAAGCTTTGAAAGCATTTTTTTATGTCTTTGGTACCCCAAGGGAAGTTCGTTTAGAATGGGAGGAAATCCAAGTAATAGACTCTTCTACTTGCGCACTATTTGAAAAAAGTTATGTATTACTAGAGAGATTGATCGGCAGCCTGGACCAGAGCAGGGTCCCGGAACGAACGTCTTATTTAAATAAACAACGCGAGAATTCTAGATTAATCTATAAATCTATACCCATTTATGGCCCCTCGTACCGTAAATGATGAGATTAAAGCCTGGCTTGACCCAAAACGTGAAATTAGGCACAGTGCTCTTGCCAGATCACTTTATTGGATTGCAAAAATGCGTCTGTGACTGATGATATATGTCAACCAAAAATTTTCTCGAGACATTGGGCAGCAACCATATTAAACCTAAAACATCAAACTATAATAAGACAGGCGGCCATTTCCAGAAACGGAAGGATTCTTCATTGCGATTAAGGACAGGGTTGTCAGCGCCAGAAATTTTTGCAAACACGCATTGCATCAAAACATGGTTAACCGATTCCGATTAGGTGGAGATAAAAACGAATCCATCGAGCACATAATTGATGTTTGTCGCGTATTGTCTCAAAGCGAATATGCGCACAGATAGAATGACGTGGCGGGCATTCTACATCAACAACTTTTCCTACACCTAAGACTTCTAACCGTATGGATTCTGTTCTAAGGGTACATTCCAGTGCCCGTTTTAGAAAACGATGTTTACATCTTATATTGAAATGTTACTATCCACACGGATCACTACATTCGAGCTATTCGACCCGTCATCGTGATACGAGAAAAAAAGGTGGAAGATCCTACATTATCGATATTGGTTGTCCACTTAATCGAAATTTGCAGGCAACATATACATCGAAAATTCACACGTATACTTTCTAGGCCATCAGGAATCAAACAACTTTTTTTGATCGACTTCTACTCAGACCTTTTCTTTTCACGATCCATTTTTCGTAAAAAGTATTAAATTGGAACGCGTTTACACTCGGTAGGTATCAAATAAAGTATGACAAAGGTGCGCGTTTGGTGCCTTAACCTGGAACCTCTTTTAGTACGCCTGATCTTCAACAGTCAAGGCCGTAAAGTTGCCGTAAGTACAGTATAATTCAGACTGTCTCACTTAATAATTAGTGAAGACTATTTGGGCGGTAAACGTACCTAAAGAAAGCCATTACTTAGATTTATTAGTCAGCCATCCTGAGCCGGACCTGAGCGTTACCTTTTTTTAAATAAGGCAATTTCCGCACGGGTTCCAAGAAAGTCAAATTTATTTTTACCCTTCACTTTTAAAGGCAAAAAATATATTTTTCCAAACTGGGCAACATTTTTTTAATTGCCTTCAAAACAGTTTGAAAATCACCGAAATATACGATATCCAGGAAAATTCCATAATCCCCTACCCCCTTCTTTCGTTAAATATTTACCTAAATGACAAAAATTTTTCCCTATAAACTGTTATTCCATAGCACAACGATTTGCCCAAGTTTGTAGTAGATCGAACCACTCTCATTTTTTGAATGGGTGCACTTCAGAAATAATACCCCATATATGTCCAATTTAACTTCTTAAACTTAAGCTAAACTTTACTTTATTATTTGAAAAAAGACCTGAGTAAAGAATTTAATTTATTATTCTAGGAGGTTTTAATTTTCGAAAAAAATTATCACAAACTCAATATCGACCACAATCTACGCAGGCAACGCAAACGCCAGATAAAAACCTCTCCTATCTCTTTCATCCGGGTGTTTTACCATTGACTGATACAACTATCGGACAAATTTTCGAAACAGCTGTAGAAAGATGGCCAAATCGCGATTGCATCGTTTCTATTCATCAGAATGTTCGTTTAACATATTCAGAAGCCCTTCGAAGAGCAAATATATTGGCTGCTGGCCTAAGAAAACTAGGTTTAAGAAAAGGAGATTGTATTGGACTTTGGGGTCCAAATGACATGGAATGGTTTATTGCATATGTAGCTGCAGTTAGAGCAGGATTAATTATGGTGGGCATTAACCCAGCATATCAACAAGTAGAGCTTGAATTCTGTCTTAAGAAGGTTCAACTGCAAGCGGTAATTGCTCCTGAAGTATTTCGAATGAAAAATTATGCTTCAATGCTTCTTGAAGCTAAAACCAACTGTCCTGCATTAAAGCATCTAATAATTTACTCAGAAAATATTGTAAGGTTAGTATATCTTTTTAATCTACGTAATTATTTATATTTAGTGTTGGTGAAATATCATTTTTAGCTCGCAAGCGGAAAGAATAATGTGATTTTCTTTTGCTTTTGAATTACATGACATTTTTTCTCCCGCTGATTGATATTTGCTTCATATACAATTTCGCATTTTGGCAAAAAAAAAACATAATGTCCAAAATTTAAAGTTGGATCGACGTTTATATCCATGGGTGTCTTGATCTGGTCCTATGATAACCTGTGGAACCCGGGGTAGCTTAGCCTCGAATTTTGGAAATAATATCGATTTATGTGAGATTGAAAAGTCATAAGCAGACCAAATACCATTTTACAGTTACAAAAATTATTTTTTTACACGAAAAGCATAATGACAGCCTGAGTTTCTCACTAGATATGCATCGACAACGTGACATAGTCGCAACTCCATAGTAAGGGTGATCGAAACCTTTTTCTTTTCGGGCTTGCAAAACGCCTGGGGCAAAAATTGTTGTGAATTAATACCCTGATCACCCACCTAAAGTTTTCTGGAAATTAAAAAATATCTCTGGGTTCCCCAAAGTTCATATATGACCAATTTTCTTGCATATACATTTCAACATAATTTTTTGTGCAATAATTGATTCTTGATTGCCCGTTAGTGTTTGAAGGTGAAAGTAAACAAATTAGAACTATTCGTTTAAAATAAAGATATATTTCAAATGAAAAACAAAATTTCCATTAACATTACATTTTTAAAGACGCGTGCTCATTCTACCTAGAAACTTAGGAAAAAAGTATTATTATATATTTTTCTAATCTCACTACTTAAGGTATTCTTAGAATTCAAAATGCCTTTGTATAACTCTTGTATTTGTATTTGTTTTTTGTAAACTCATTAATCTAATTTTTTATTTTTAGCCTTAAATTCTCATGCAATATTAAAGGTCAATAATAATTGCTCCGAAAATTGGGTAGATAATTTCTTAACCTGTTTTGACTAAGAAAGTGCAACTAAGGTTAGTGTGCGTATTCAGTTTCAAAAATGATTTTTCCTTAATTACCATAGCCAATAATATGTTCAGAAATGACGTTTTGAAAAAAGAGGTGATAGCGTTTTGTCCCACAGCCCAGTTACAATTGTATTAATTAAATGCAATATTCTATGTCTGTGGTGCCACAAAAAATCTGGGGTGCAATCCAAAAATTTTGGGTAGATTTGTCAAAAATATGTGATCGAAGGCTGCAGCAACGGACCTAGGATTACGGCTGGAAAAAAAAAAAGATTCCCAAGAATAATTTTCCTTACTATTACGATTTCAATTTATTAAATTTAGTCTATTTACACTTTACCCAGGTGAAGGTATCAACGTTTAAATTTACGTAGAATTGCACGTGTAAATATTTACGTGGAATTTCATATAGAGACCACCGCCATACTTATGGACTGACACCTACTAATATAGTATAGGGGATATTTAGAACTGAAAAAATATCAATAATATTTAATGAAACAAGTTTTTATTTAAATATATTGAAAAGAAACAATAATGTTGATAATAATGTTCATTCTGACAAGTGCGTTGCAATTATAATTTTAATGTTCTAATAGTAAAGTAACTAAAAAGAAAAGCCTGATGCGTAAATATTATAATTTCTTTCCCATGTAAGTATTAAATATTCACGTCCCACGGTTTTCTTTTTAGTCTCTTATTATTATAATTATTATTTTAAGAATCATATTTGGTGAAACCCTGGTCTTTTTATCATAGCCATGGACTAAGTCATATGACTGATAAATTGAGGATGTTATAAGTTACTGTAATAGATCTTTCAAAACTTTTGCGGTGATATTCTAGGTACAAAATTACGAGCATGGTGCAATTTGAAGTTCTTATTTTACCGCACGGGGCTGTCCCGGTATATATCATCAGTCACGGACGCATCTTTATAATGCAATCAAGTGATCTGATGTGAGCAGTCTGCCCAGACATATTGGACAAAGCCTGGTTTTTACCACATCATTGACGGACTGGGTTGCAGTCAAGTACACGATGGGGGGACCTACAGCTTAAGGTGGGTTCCGAACCACCAGAACCTCGGTAAAGGTACATTGAAAAATTTCTAGAGGTACCGGCTCAGGGATCGAACCCCGGACCTCTGAGGTGAAGTCCGAGTGTCTAACCTTATGTCTTATTATGTCCATTATGTCTTATGTCTATTATTATTATTATTACGATTATTCAGCACCCCACCGAAGGTGTCCTCGCGTTGGTGTCGCGCTAGGGCTTGAGCTATCTTCTTATGACTTTGACAGATATGTTGGTGTTAGCACTGCTACTGACAGTGTTTCCCATGCCAGACAGGCGGACAATGAAGAGGAAAGGGACTATGAAGACACCAAACTCCATAAATAATAATGCACAGTATTTTAAAGATCTTGAAATGCTTAATCCTTCACTAAAATTGTTGGGAGCGTCCCTGGAATCGTCGCTGGTACCAGAGCATGCGGGCGGTAATTATGGTGAGCTGCGAGATGGTCAGGCAGATCTCACTAATCAAGCAGCTGGCCAGCAAGAACATTTGCGACAAACGGTAAGAAGTGGAACATCAACTGTGTCTGCTGAGGATGCTTTAGCTAGCGTTAGCTATTTGCAGCCAACCACCTCGACAGAAATACCGTGGGAGAGCATCAAGAGGGATACCACAATGAAAGCGGAATTGGTGCGTCTCTATTACGAAAGTGCGAAGTTTCAAACGAAAATGGAAAAATTGTTGGAAGTCTTAAAATTTTAAAAAATCTGCCCATGTATCATTGACTTTCTAAGTCGTGTGATGAGGCTTTGGGGTAAAAAAATCAAATATTTTGATCATGAACAACAAAGGATAACTGTATTCATACGGCTTACGAAGGGTATATTTCAAGGAGGCTTCTTCAGTGCATTGTTGTTCTGTTAAACGTTAAACCTATTGAGTAGAACACCAAACAGCATCTCTCATGGGCTCAGAGTACATGATAATAAGGATGGTCATTAAGTGACTCATCTTCTAAACATTGGTGACCTGAAGCTGAACGCTAGCTCAGCCCAGAAACTGCAGCAAATGATCGATGTTGGAAGGCAATTTTCCAATGATATCCGTATGGAGATTGGACTAGAAAATGCAGAACAAAGAATTTAACCAGAGGCCCAAGTAAAAATGCTTCGACTTGAGTTCGACTTGAATTGCCCCCAATCAAGACATGCTGAAGTCGAAAAGATCGACTTGAGCATGTCTCAGTTTTGAGTCGGATCCAGACTTCAATTTATGTCTTGGATACAAGTTTCTATGTCTTGAAGACATAAATTTATCTCTTGAGTCAAATTTTTATGACTTAAACACGAGCGGTTTATAACTTCGACTGTATACCTGTCTTACAAAAAGTGTCATTCTGCTGTCATAAAAGCTAATCTTTGTCAATGATTTAATAATATTGTATAATGTATACTTGAGACAAGTAAACCTCGTCTTAGCCAAGACAAGGCTTGACTTGGGACAAGTAAATGCCGTTTTACCTATCGTAGCCATAAAAGTAAGACGAAGACTAATGTCTCGACTCAGTTTTGAGACGCAGCCAGACATCGATGTCTCGGAGACGAACTCAAGACATAACCAAGTCGAACTTAAGTCGAAGCATTTCTACTCCGGGGAGGGGGAGGGGGGTAAGAACCGCAGAATTAGAGAAAGAGTTCGAAAATGACATCAACGCAACGGCTGCGGGCAAGTCATATAATTATTTAGGTATTCTTGAATCTAAAGATATTCAGCATACGATAATTAAGACAATCGTAATGACTGCCTTCACTAGGAGGCTCAGATTGATTATGAAGAATTCTCTAAACTAGGCAAACAAAATCAGACTAATCAACATCTATGCTATTCCTGTCCTCACGTACTTTATCGGGCTCATCAAATGGTCGAAAAAGTCTGTATGTCACAAGTAATTCAGTAACAAAACTGTTTTAACAACAAACTATATGTTAGGTTTTACAGCACAATCCGTAGAGCGGATCTTGACTAAACGCCCTTGAACTTTTCCTCAGATGAGGCCTTGAATATCAGAGCAGAAGCACTATAACAATTAGAAATACAATCGCGACAGAAGGTTTTCCACGGCGAGCACTCTAAAACGTTAGATCAACATGAAGTGGATAGTGAGGCATCCAATATTTGGCTAAAAGGGTGTTCTGAACCCAGAAATGGAAGGATTCGTCATTGTGATAAAAGGCAAGGTTGTCAGCTCCAGAAATGGTCGCAAACGCGTGTGACATCAAGGCGTGCTTGACCGGTGCCGATTATGCGGAGATACAATCGAATCCTTCGCACATATTTATTGATGGCTGTCGTGTAATGGCTCAGAGACAATATACGAACAAACATAATGATGTAGCGGACATTATGGATCAACTACTTGCCCTAAACCTAGGATTCTTAACAAATTGATGACTTTATATATATATATTATAATTTCCAATGCCCGTTTTAGGAAGCGAAGATTACATATTATATTGGGATGTTACTATTCAAACGAATTATTAATCCTATTGTGATTTCGGCTACAGGCAATGTGCACGGAAGATGCACTAAACATCTTGAACTTTTCAGAGTCATTAGAGTATTGGTAGGAGGACTAAAAACCTGTGGAGCGGCAGATGGTAGCTCTAAAAAAGGCATCAAGAGGTGACTTTTGTCATCTACATTGCTCGCGGCCGCTGTTTAAGTATGCCAACCGTAAAGAACGAGATACAAACGAGGTGCTTTATTAAAGTGAGTCCCCTCGCCTCTCACTAAGAAAGATATTTAATCATTGTCTGAATCGCTTTGATCTTCTGAAGAACTATCAACAATGTGTTAAGAATTATTTGCTGGTACTTGTGGCAATTTCAAAAGAGCAATAACTTCTTTCGGAAAGGGTTTTGATTGCTTTCGAGGAATTGGTGTTTTTGACATTATTACAGGATCAGACGCAGGAAGCAGTGCATCTAACAGATCGGTCATGATATGTTTTCTTGAAATTTTCCATGCATTTTTTTCCCTGCAGTTTTTCAGAACTTTCTTAAATGATTCTTGTGTTTCCTCTGAGCGTTAACCAAGCGGCAATAAAGCATTTTCTATGATCACTGCATCATGAATCAGAATTTTGTGTACAGAAGCTGACATACAATACCAACCATATAGTCATATGTAGAGTCTTTCTGCATTAAGAGCTATTATCCAAGATACTTCGCTATTAATTTCGAATCCAGAAGACGACGTTTGTAAAATCATAGCAAATCATTATATCAAGCGTATGTCAATTCTAGTAATCTCAGGTAAAGTTTTAGGATCGCTAAGAAATCTGCGAGCTGCATTTCCGTCGTTGGTTGTCCCGCTACCTCTGGCCCTGGGAATATTAATCAGTAGACCCATCCTACTCTTAAAAGCTGCTTAAATAGCTTTTTTTCTCTCTTTAAGACTGGCCTTTTGAGGCGGACTTCGAGCTTGCCACTTTTCGAATTCCATGCGGTAGAAGATGTACAGCAAACATTTAAAACACCTAATCGAGGCATATAAAGGGGAGAGGCCAAAGTGAAATGTAGATGGATCAGTTTTTCTTCTGACAGCCTCGCCAATGTTGTTTATCATAGTTGGTATTGCCCCGCAAACGTAATATCTTTGTGAAGAAGATGTTGCTGTAATAGCATTGCAAACTTTACCATCAATCATGGTCAACAGCAGAGTATGAGAAATCGAAATGTCACCTAATTCATCATGTTTAGTAAAACTGAGAACAAGTGAAGCAATGAGAAGGTTTTAATCATTAAAATCTTCCAGATATTGCTATTTATAGGCTGAATGGCCCGAACTACCATCAAGACCCCACTTCACGATCAAAGTCAAATTCGAAATACATGCGAAAGGTAGCGAGTTCAAAGCAGGTTAACTGATTTTGACTAGTAGTTTTGTTAGTTGATTAAGATACTTGCGATACTGATGCTTCGTCAACTTATCCATTATAATCATTACCAATGCCTCGTCTTCAGTATACGGTCTAAAGTCTGTATACATTGCCGAATTCCATCAACACTCTCAGAGTAACGAAAGGCTACTTGCCTTACCAGATTTGCAGCTTTCCTATCACCCTCCAAATAAAGATTGACAGATGCAGCTAATGCTAATTCAGAACCATATTATATTTCTGATTTATTTGCATTTGCTTTTCTCTATTGATCAAGACCTAAGTAAATCAACCGTCAATAATGATCACCACTTCAATTACAGAAATCATGCTTTGCAATCAATTTTTGGTAGAATTTACGAAAATAATAATAAAAAAAAAGATTAGGAGAATCGGTCAATACTGTCAATAATGAATATAACCTTAAAGTGTATACACAATTACCAAAACTTTAAACAGAAATTAAACGGAGTAACCAATTTTCATCTTTATTATTTAAATCGTTTCGTCGTTATGTAACAAACCTGATGCAAAATATGGAAATTGAATTCCTTAATGTTTTAATAATACTTAATTTCTCTTAACCGCCTATAATTCTCTAACAATAGATTCACGCCGATATTTTAGTTTATCATAGGTACAGTCACGGTGGCGGTTCGCTTCTTCCTGAGCTCATAAAATACATTATATTTTCAATTTATTAGAAACAAACAACAACCAAACCATTTTTCGAATACCCCCTCTTTGAGGATTATATTTCATCATTTTCATTATATACACGAAACTCTCGCTTTCAGTCCAGTCTCGGGGCTGCAATGCTCAATTATCACGTTTATGGACACTAGCTACTTGAAAAGCTACCCAGCCAAAGTCCAATTTAAAAAAAGGAGGCAAATAACAAGTTCCATCTTTGAGGAACGTAGCGTATGGCAAATCCATAAGAAAGCGATAGAATTTGCAAACATAGTAAGTAATATGCGACAAACTATTCTTAAATCGCCAACAGCAGCGGAGCGCACTGGTAGCACTAGTAGTACTAGAGTGGGAACCCACACATACAAGCAACCCTGTTAGGTCCTCCAAACCACATGCGCGGTGGCATAAGCCATTTAATTCAGATTGTCTAACGCTTAATTTGATAGAAAGCACGTATTGTCCGTAAGAATCTCTTTTGCAAAAGACGAGAGGAAATGTCCGCTAGGATCACGACAGGCGACCGCACAACAAACCACAGCTCGCAATCTGCCCAGCTGGGACTGGATTTATTTAGCGATTTTCACTCTACTCGCTTTCGCCACAGGCGAAAACTCAAGTTACGTAGGGTGTAGTATCCTTCGAAGTATTTCCTGCTCGATTTCAAAAAATCAGTCGTGAGTTCGTAGAAGGAAAATACCGCCTTTTAAATTGATTGAGGATCAGATTTAAATTCCTTAAATGAATATCACATTTTGTATTTTATATATCTGTGCTTTCTCAATATGACTAAAACTCATTCAGATAAACTTCTTCATTACTTTATTTAATTCTTGAGAACTGCAAATTTGGTTGTAAGTATAGATCATTTAAATCCAGTGCTCTGAAGGAGAATAAAAATCACTATATTGTTTTTTAAGTTCTTCAAGGGCAGATGCGCATTCAATAACTAAAATTAAATGTAGAAGGCAGTCGTATATCAGTAGGATTCTGCTGAGCAGAATCACCCATTGCGTCACGGGCATGAACCGCCCCAAGTGAGTAGAGTATTACCGAGACGACAAGCAAGCTTGTAGCAGTCACTTTGTTTCTCGCCAAAAGTCCGGAAGACCAAATCTGCTGGATTAGAAGTTTGTATCTGCATCAGAAAGTATCCTTTAGAGATGTCATGTCCTGAATGAAACTTTGTGGCACGCACATGTATACATAGGTCTCTCCAGCGCAAAGGTGTCGTACAGAACTTCTGTCGTCAAACTCAGGGCCTTCGGGGATGCTATTATGTTTTTCTCGCTGCAAATAAACCTTGGCGCATTTTTATGACCCAATAAATATTCTAATTTCCTTAGAGTATTCCTTGTCAATCCTTAGAGCAATGTGTATTCGCTCTTTTTTAGCATATATTTTAAAATCATACATGTAAAATACATGAGTGATATTATGCTTACGAATTCCAGGTTTGCCGCAAAAGCACTCTTCAGAATGGTGAAGTGCAAAAGATAATAGCAATAATCTAAACCAAAAAAGGAGTGGGTTCATGGTGTCACCCTAAAAAACACCCGCCTGAAAGGTGACGCTGTTAGATGTCACACAATGCTTTCTAGATGATATATTAAATCTGGTTTTCCGAAGCAGGATTAATTTCTATATGCACCTGACAATGTACGGATGAACCCTTAAGCTTTCCAAAAGACAGGTCATAAGTTTATGGCAGGTTCTTCCCTGTAAGCAGGTTCTTTTAATATCTTGCTACGCCTTTCTTTAAGCCGCGTTGATCGTACCTTTCTTGTCAAACAGGTCCAATTGTCTGAACAATTCTATCATTTCGGATATTTGTGAAGATCTTATTCAGTATGTTCAGAGCAGTGATTGGCTTGTAATTCTTTTGGTCAACTAAGTTGCCCATCTTTAAGAGGAGCTTTGTGCATCCTTCCACCAACTACTCGGGAATAGACTGTACGGAATTTAGACATAAGGTGAAGATGCTGGTCAGATGCTGGTAGGTTGAAGGAAACTTCTTCCACCAGAATTCCTTGATACCATCTGGACCCGGAGCAGAATAGTTCTTCATGCCTCTCATTTCTCTTTAATATGTTGATTGTTTTCGAAATTCTGTATATGATAAGCCTAGAGTGAAGCCAATTTGTCTAGTTTTAATAGATATTGCAAAATATTGTAAATTTTAATGTTTTTTTAATTTTCAATAACTTCCAAAATAGTCAACATTTTTTAATGTTCTTGGGCTGATTTTCGATTTTTTACCGTATTACATTGCCGACATTGCCGACAGATAAGATGTTTTCAAATTTTTCCAACTTTTTTATTACAACTTCAAGTTTTTTGCAAATCGAAAAGAAATTGTTCACAATTTATACTCGTAAGCTGTTGTGATACAATGAAAAATAGCTTCAAAATTAGCGCAAGAACATTAAAAAATGTTGATTATTTTGGAAGTTACTGAGAATTTGAGAAAACATTGAAATTTACACTACTTTTGCAATAGCTACTGAAAAACTAGACAAATTGGCTTCAACATGGGCTTATTTTATACAGAATTTCGAAAACAATAAACCTTTTGAAGAGAAATGTTTTCAGCTCTGGTATAATTTAAATTAAGATAATTTATTCAGTCATAAAAAAGAGGTGGCCTAAAACTTGTTCATGGCAGTGTAGTACCCATATTCTGCCAACAATATGCTGTCTAATAAACAGCATCTTTGACTTGTTAAGTTTGTGATAACGGATCCGTAGTTCACGCGCGAACTGTCGAACCTTGTCGGTGATATTCCTGCCAGGTGTTAAATATTTAATTACACACTGATTGCGGGTCACATATTGTCTTCCCCAGGCCATCGTTGTGGTAAGTTAATGTGTTCGTATTTTGCTCTTATGATCAGCCTTTAGTTTTTTTTACGGTTTACATCTGCCAAAGCTCTCGTTGCATTAAAAAAGCACAATTCATAGTCTAGAGGTCAGACTATTCTGAAAAATATTCACGAAGCTTGTCATCATATAGAGCCAGATCTTTGGGTTTAAGAGAAACGTAGATGTTAATGTTTTTACGGGTCTTGAATCATCGCTGTTCCTATGTAGCATGCCTGCTTGCGGTTGGTCTCAGTGTCGCCTCTCTTTTTCTGTTGCCGGTATATTCTGGCTGCCGTAGAGTAGGCGCTCCGCTTTCATAACCCCTTATCCAAAATTGTTCGGCATGGTTTCTCAGACGTTGATGCGAAAAATGCGAGAGCTCTGCGTATTTCCAACACCACAGATCATGCACTCGTGCCATGTAAGCTCCTCGTTCAGGGGCCATACTCCTTGGCAGGTACCCGAGAAATCGGGCTTTTGCACGAGAGTTCGAGATTTTATGACACACCTGCCACCACTCACTACCCTATCTATGTGTCTCATCTATACCCCGTCTGTGAGCCGCGTCTACGACCTATCTCTTTCCGTGAGAATGCAGTGGTAAGTAGAGAGGGAAGATTTCGTGTGTCTTCCCTCTCTTCTAACAATCGCATTTATAGGGTCTACTTCAACCGCTCGTCCTGAAAAATCTAACTTTTCAGAATAAGCCCCCTTTCTTTCGCGTCCTCGGATTGCGGATAGAGGGTCCCTGTACCAAGGGTTTCAGCTGAATATGGTTACAAAAATAAATAGGCAGTCGCGGACAATTGTACAGGGGTGGTCCCGAAGGAATTAACCCCCAAGCGGAGGTGACAAAAACCGTGCTGAAAGCTGAATGGCACCTGGGTGAGGTGTCTAGAACGGTGACTCTGGGATACCGGGCGACCTCTCAGAGTAAGCAGCCATATCCTTGCATGCGGGGCTCTACAAGGATGGACGAACCCCTTTCCCTAGCTTCTCGTGGGAACAACAATGACAACACCAAACATAGTTGTAGTAAGTGCGGTTCAAAACAACAGAACGCGCAGGACTCCCGACAATGGGTCGGCCAACAATACCGACCAATCTAGAGTTGGGGGAGCAAATGAAAATGGATTCAATGCGATGCATCGGCGGGATCTCGTGACCTTTGGGTGGACGGAGCAACTGAATCACGACTTGCTAGACTGCTACGATGCGAGTGTGGCCCGTGAAAGGGGTTACATGGCACGGTTGCATGCTCTGTGGTGCGAGAAACACTCGGAGCTATCGCACTTTTCGCAGCAACGTCTGCGAAACCATGCTGAACTACTCCGTAAAAGGAGCTATGTAAGCGAAACGCCTAATCTACCACAGCTAGAACAAGCCGGCAACAAAGATTCGTGGACATTTTTCCGGTGAATGCGACCTCTGGGCTATCAATTATTGTGTGTATAATGCAGCGAGAGCTTTGGCCAATGCGAACCGTAAAACAAAACCAACGGCTGATCATAAGACCAAATGACGAATGCATCAACTTGCCATAAATATAGGCTGGGGAAGACAGTATGCGTCCCGCATTCAATGTGTGATTGACTACATCACATCTGGCAGGAATTTTACCGCAAAGGTTCGAAAGTTCGCGCGCGAACTCCGGACCCGTTATCACACACTTAACAAGTCAAAGCTGCTGACCATCAGGCAGCATATTGTTGAGAGAATACGGATACTATCTGACGCTAAGAGAAGTCTAGAGCGGAGGGAGAGATGAGTCAGAGAAAATCAACAGTTTCTCTCTGACCCATATCGACTCTTCCAAGACCCTCCAGTTACTGTCGAACACCCACAACCCATTCCGCACCGGGACCAGATTGTATCAAAATCTTCTGGTGGAAGAAGTTTTCTTCAACGATTCCAGAGTGGTTGGTGGAAGGGCGCACAATACTCCTGCCGAAAATAGGCAACTTAGCTAACCCGAAGAACTACAGCCCAATAACTTGTCTGAACACGCTTCATAAGATATTCACAGCTAGCCTAAATAATAGGATTGTTCGAGCAATTCAACCTGTGTGACAAGAAATGTATGAACAACGAGGCTGAAAGAAAGGCGTAGCCGTAAGTCGGGAGAACCTGCTCATCGATAGGTGTGTCTGCAAAGATGCAGCATGCTACCAGCGTGACCTATCGATGGCCTGGATTGATTATCGGAAAGCTTTCGATTCTACATCCCATAGACTTATCATCTGT
>NC_046664.1:116115752-116122160 GCF_010883055.1 Belonocnema kinseyi
CGCCAATTAGCACAAATGGTAAGTTCCGACAGTGCCTACAAGTGTGCCTACTGGCCGCTAGATGGCAATACCGGTTTCATATGTATACACCTGGTAGTAAAAAGTTAATACAATATCAAGGTAACCCGACCATTACTGAGACAACGTGAAAAGCACGTTCAATACTGGGACAATAATAAATATCCCTTTTATACATTGTTAATACGTTTAAGAATAAAATTAATACATTTTTCAGCGATTTTATTCGATAAGTTATGAATATTTTGATGTCCCGCATTTGGTCAAATTTTCTGCGAAGTTGCCTGAACCGGGACGAGCTGTCGCTGACTGTCCCACTTTCGGAAGATTCAACGTGAGTTGCTCAATTGCGTTTCCATTATAGAGACGGTCACTTTTGCCGTGTTTTTAATTAAATGTCGCAGAATTGTGTTAGTGGAATATTAAAAATATTGTTTATAAGATAGACGCTTGCCGTTCAATTGATTATTCATTCTAAAGGGTTGTTTAAAGTAGTTAATTAAAACCTCCAATTCTAACCTCAAATTTTTCCTGCTGCTTGAGTCAGTAATCTAATAGTAACTCATGAATTTAATTTATCAACAAAAATTAGCAAGCATGCATTAAAATGTAATATTATAGATTAATATGAAATATTAATAAGATTATTATTGTTATAGAATTACATTTATAAACAATTTAAGTGAATGCAATTTTCTGATGAACATTTATATTTTTAAGTTAAAAATATATAATATAATATATGACTGAAAAATCTTTTTTGTTTAACATTTTAACTATTTTCCAGAAAATTTGTCTTTTCTCTTCTGAAAAAGGAATCTTTTAAATCATACATTTCACCTTAATGCAACTTTGGTTGAAAATTAATCTGTTCACCCAAATAATACTTTGAACCAAAAAGTTGCTTTTTTGCTCAAGAAAGATATACTTTATAATTAAAATGCCAATTTTTCTTACTAAAAAGACGAATTTTCAACGAAACAGTTGAAATATGAATCAAAAAAGATGTCTAGTCAATAACATTTTCAACCAAATAATAAAATTTATGACAAAAAAATAATTGAAATTGTTTAAATACTTTTTGAATTTATGTATTAACCTAAATTTAGATGAAATTTAAATGAAAATTCACTCCCAAACAGTTGAATTAGAAAGTAAATCGATGATATTCAATTTTAATGCATACTTACTCATGTTGTTGACAATTTAAATTTATGAGTTACGATTAAATTACTTACCTGAACAGTTAAAACAATTTGAAGTTAGAATTAGAGGTTTTACTAAACTACTTTGAACAACTTTTTTTAGAATAAACAATCAAGTGAACGGCAATCACAATCCATTTTTGCTGTTAATATATTCTGTCATTCTTAGTAAATTGTGCCATTTTATTTTGATACACCCCATTGCACTTTCCTTGTCCCATTATTGACTTCTTTGGCGACGGAATTTAAAGTGTGAACAAAACTAGAACGTGACGGCCAGCATCTGATGAAATTCATCTTTGTTGGAACGGACTTTCTGTTTAACACACTTAATATGAACAATTTTCATCAGTCATGCAACTTTTATATTCATTGTCGGCCTTAAATTACTATCCGCCAAGACAGGCTGACTTTATGTTTACCTTAATATCAAAAATTAAGTTACCTAATGAATTTAAGGCAATCCTGAAAGTAAGTCAAACTAAATTTCAAGGTTTTTTTTACTGTGAGTGAACCAAATTTTTCTGACAAAAAATTAAAAAATGTTAAGCTCTAGTTATCTTCATGAGTCTAATCGACGGCTTGTCTAAAAAATTCGGATAAGTTTCGCATTCTGCAATTGGTGCGAACGTATTACAAATCGTCCGGAAGGAGCCCGATTAAATCTCAAATAAGTTCTAAAAACATGCACAATCCGGAACCAGTCTGAATCAATCCTAAATTAGTTTAGATTGAAAATTTATTATCTACTAATATTAAAGTGCTTATAGAAATAAGTTCCGTTTAATCCGGAATCTGTCTGACTGAAAACACAGAATCCTCAAAAAAGTCCGAATCAATTCGAAATTAGTCTAAGAGGGAAATGTATTATCCGCTAGAATGAAATTGCAAATGCAAGGTTATCCGATTGAATACCAAGCCTATTCGGATGAAAATACGTAATTCGGATCAGGAAGGATTAAAAGTTAAAAGAAGGTACTGATAATACCATCCGTTTCAAGGAGATTTGCGACCTCATAACACCTGAGTAGGAATGTCCATCAATCACTGCTGAAGAGGTAAAAAAGAACTTAAGGGTACGAAGAACTTTTCTGCTGAAGAACCAGATGGTATAAAGATCTTCCGGTTGAAGAAGCTTACTTCTGCACACCAAGATCTGGCCCGCATATTCGCCTCATATTTAAAGTCGGAAATGCCCATTCCCCAGCGGAATGACAGGCCAATAACTTATTTGAATATAATGTATAAGATCTTCACAGATATCCTGAACAACAGGATTATTTGAAGAATTAAGCCTGTATAGAGAGAGATGTAGGAACAACGTGGCTCAAAAAAAGGTGTAGCAGGATGCCGAAAGAACCCGCTATTTGACATGTGAGTCTACAAAGACACTGTTCACTGCTCTTGATAGTAAATTCGAAGAAGGTCGTATCGGAGATGTCGGTGAAATAGTCAGAATAGCTTATTGCAAGATCGGCCGTCGAAAATACGAGCGAGGAAGTGTTGCGAAACGATCATGGATTCTTGGAATGATCCACAGACGACAGCCCTACAGCTATCGGTTGAAAATCTCTCCCAAAAATAAGAGAGATCAGGCTACTTTAATAGAAATAATAAAAAACAACGTAACGAAAGGGACGGAAGACCAAAAACGATTGTTGTAAGGGCTATATTGACCACAAAGATTATTGTTTCGTCCACAAAACTGTGAATCGTTCCGAGGAGTTCGTGAATCGCGATACCAGAGCGCACACTCAAAACGTCAAGTCCTCTGGGCAGTGGATGCGACGATTTCTCTCACAAGGAGGAGTGCCCGAGAGCAATCTCGCAGATTATCTCTGTGAATTTCTGACCCAATAGAAATACGATCAAAAAAGAAGAAAGAATCTACAGGTAGGTGTTTGACCAATATTATATCTGGAACCAGCCACAGGGGTGCTTTGCCGCCCACCAAAAGACGTTAAAAAGCGATAGGGGGTTTGTCCAACATTATTTCTGTAGCTAGTAACAGGGTTGCCTTTCCGCTCCCCATGAGCGGGAAATAGGTAGGGTGAAATGGTAGGGATTTGACCAGCATTATTTCCGCAGTTTGTCACAGATGTGCCTAATTACTCTTGTCGAAACTTAAGGCTTGTTGTAAAGGTAATGCACAGTACCGAAATAGTAGATCGTTAAATGTATCATTTATTGTCTTGGAAATTATCAATCTTAGAAGAAAATGCTTTAAAAAGAAAATTTGTATCTCAATGAAATCTACAACCTTTGTCTAAAAAATTTTGTAGAATTTTGCGTATTGGTTGAGATGGACTCAAAAATCCACGCCCTTTATGAGCCTTTTAACATGAAAATCCACTTATCATTCTTTTTCTCGGAAAATATCACTCGCAGAAAAAAATATTCGAAAAGAATATGCACCTCAATGGGAACTACAACTTCAGTCGAGAACGTGTTGCGAAATTGTGCAAATTGGTTTAGATAAACGCAACAATGACTTTTATGGTTTTTTCATGCTTTCACCATGAATATGGCCTAGTCGCCAATTTTCATAATGAAGTTCGTAATCAGCACATCAAAGTACATAAGTATGCGGAGTTTAAATAAAATCAGAGAATTCAGCTATTCGGAACTGCACCCAAAATTATTTTCTACATACGAATAGTTTTTGAAATTTTCAATAAGAAGTAGAAGGTGAGCTGTACTGCACGGGTGACCCTCTCCTTCCGTAGTTTATATTTTAAAGAGGGTAATTTCTTAATAAAGGCGTATATAACTGAAAAGGTATGGAATTTTCCGTTCTACAATATTTAAGTCTCATATATTATCCTAAAAAACCCATCGTGTTTCGATATATGAGCTATGTAAGAAGCGTTCCACCCGCAAGTTGAAACTTACCCACTGCTTTGCGGGTTGATTAATCATAAATTATAACCCACAGAAGAAAAATTCATGCCGGAATTATTATTGTAAATTTTAAGAACTATTTGTTTGTAAACATTTTTTCTCTGATTCACTGTTTCCAAAATAAACGCCAAAAACTATTTTTTGGGGATGTTTTGCTCGATTTAAGGTTGGTGTCATCCCTTATTTCGATTTCAACATACTTTATATACCAATGCCCTACAGTATATGTATATCAAATATTAATCTTTTTTATCATAAATGTAAAAAAAGCTAGGCCGGCATTAAAAATTGTTTATTCTCAAATTTATAATCGGTAACCAAAATATACATATACCCGCTATTTTCATGGCTTTAGGACCTCGTTTGTCTTATTTATTTAACATTAGAATCCACTTTTCAGAATTCTTTGTTTAAACAAATAAATAAAAATTAGCGGAAATTTTGTTTTAACTTTTTATTTCACATTTTCAGCAATGAAATTCAAATGGCTTTATTCAAATCGGTGGAACGCTGCCGAGCTTCCTAGTATAAACCTTAGTTGACTCTTTTATTAAGAAAACATGAATTTCACTTCTGTGTCTGTCTGCATTTGTTGTCTGTATCGTCATCTGATATTACGATAACTTTCGGAGAAATTGTCCGATTGTATTACACACTGCCAGTCTATTTTAAAAGCTAAAAACAGGCTTAGTTTGTTAAATAGCAATTTTCCGAACAGTTCTAGTTTTATCTATAGAAAATGCTTCAGTGTAATAATTAAAAAGTAATTTAATGTAACATAAAGTTCTTAAGTTCATTGTAATATAATAATTAATAAATACAGTGAAACCCTGAATAAGGGCCCATGATATAGTTCTTCCCAGAATTGACGGCGTACCGTCGTTATGAGTAACAGAAGCTGCAGCTGCTTTGTGGTAAAGCGCTATACCTTACGGCTCACCTGTGTAAATACGTTTTGACGTTGCGGTATTTCACTCGAAGTGGGGAGGGCACGTGAATAAGCATGACGGCAAGCTCACTTCGAGCAGCAGTGGGGTCTTGTGTTTACTGAAGCCAGTGGGACTGATTGGATTATTTCTTGCGGTTGTATGAGCTTGTTATTGACAACAGCGCCATCTGACACGAAAATATCGCAAACTAGAATCTACAAGTTATTAGTGCAATAATAATTAAAAAGAGCAGTAAATATCAATTCATAGTAGTCAAAAATTTAATAATACGGTTTGAAATTAATTATTTACTATAAGATTCCTTCTTAATATTTAACTGAAATACAAATTTCTTTTGAATGGGTGGCGCTGTTGCAGTCATCAATAGGCTTTGCGATTAGAAGAAGTAAGCAAAGAAGAGAAAGAACAAGTATTAGATAGAGATGGGGGGGGGGGAGATAGAGAAAGAGAAACAAAGTTTTAGCTATGTAAAATATTTTGAATTAAGACATCTTCAATTCAAAATCATTTCATACATTTTTCTTAAATTTCTAATGCTTTAAATTTGAAATTATCAGAAACAAGTGATGATCTAGCCGGGATTATCCGCGTGTGAGAGCTACGTGGCGCTCGACAGTCAACTTCACAGTGACTTGAATCTGCTCTCTTGTAACAACTTTTTATCAAATTTCATTAAGTTTCCAATTTTAGTCCATTCCATCATTAACAACCAACTAATTTTTACATGACTAAAACATTCAGAAAAATGGCGTTTGCGGCTCCTTCCTTCAAGTAGAGACACGCGCCTTCCATTGAATACTGTGTACAATTTAGCATATGCAGGGTGAAACATTTTAATCTATTCTGGGAAATAACTCAGGACTCGCTTGGATTTAGAAAAATATTTCAGCCAAAAGTTAAAGGGCTCAGAGGGGATAATCTTATCGTAGCAATTACCTTGACCTTAAATTCTATTTTTAAGGTTATTTGAAGGTTAAACTGATTTTAAAAAACGGGAACCCCTGCATACGCTCAGTCATCTAGCATCTAGGATCAAAACCGAAACACCAATATTAATTTATCAATTTTCTTGTCCAAAAGTTATCCTACTCTATCTTGCATAGATAACTCATACTCGTTTTTTACATTTTTCTATACATTGACGCACTAGTGCGCAAAATGTTTCCCTGTTTTGTCTTTATGACATAAACCTCTGTAGTACATGGTGCCTCAGCCCGCCTTTACAAAACAAATTTTCCCTCGCTTCCATTTTCTCACAAAAGATGTGTACATCCCCTGGATTAACAAACATATTCCCTGAACTGATCGGAGTGGTGCGCCATAGTTAAAAAATG
>NC_046664.1:116122260-116132338 GCF_010883055.1 Belonocnema kinseyi
TGTCGGCGAGGAACAAAGTATCTGCAACGAACATGCTTGCCGTCCCGGTACTACTCTATTCATTTGGAGTAGTTCCATGTACGAAGAACGAGCTCAGATCTCTTGATCTCGGGACAAGAAAGGTTATGCACATGAACAAAAGCATGCATCTTAAGTCTTCCGTTCCGCGACTGTACATCTAACGCCGTCAAAGAGGTCGCGGAATATTGAGGCTTGAATGTCTTCACAACAGGATTATTCTGGGAACAGCACATAGAGTTTCAAATGGAAGAGACCCTCTTCTTAAAATGGTCAGGAATCACGAAGAAGTGGGCAAAGGAGCATTTCTGTACAAAGCAGCGGAGGAGGCTGCTGAAACACTCGGACTTGACTTTAGTATTAGGGGTGAGCAAAATGCATCAAAACTTATCTATCTCGAGTACTCACTCCTGAAATCCCGGATTAAGAAAGCACAAGAGAAAAGCTTTCGTGAACAGCTCCTCGATAAAAGGATGCACGGTATCTTTCACAGAAATGTGAAGGATCAGTCAATGTCTTGTGAGCTAACGTTTGCTTTCCTTAAATCGCACGGATTGAAGTCTGGTACAGAGGGTTTCATTTTTGCATGCCAAGACGGTGTCATTTCCACCTTAACATACCGTGGCCACATTTTGAGCCAAGATATTCCCGATGATAGTTTCAGGGTGTGCCATGCACACCCCGAGCATTTAGCTCACATACTATCTAGTTGTCCAACTCACGCGGGAACGACCTACATTCAAAGGCACAATGCGGCATTAAGAGTGCTTTATTACCATCTCGGTCATTCCTACGGCACTCACCTTAATATCGCTGCTCTAAATGCTCCTAGGAAAAATGCAGAAGGCGGTTGTCCTTGGGTCGCTCCGTGTTCTCAGGGTGCACAAGGCATATGGTGACTAGAAAATTATGGTTTATAACTACGGCGCAGCATAACATATATTTTGTTCGAAAATCGACTAAGCGGTTTTAGAGGGCAAACATTATTTTCTTCCTCTATGACTTAAAAAAAAAATCATTTTAAAGTTCGAAATTGTTTGTAGTTGTTTGTTACCTCAAGATGAAAATTTGACATGACTTTCGTCCCCTATATAAAAAATGCATAGTTTAGGCATTTTTCTCTTTAAAAATGCCGATACTGCACATATTTTTATATAATTTATGAATAAAGTTCAGATAAAATATCAGCCGACAAGTTTTCATTATTACTAATCATCGCGTCCAACATAATGTGAAGAGAATAAAGAGGAGAGCATAACTTGCTTATATTGAATCATTTAAATGGAGGAAGGGTGATAGCTGCACTTTAATAAATACCGAAATTAGAGTGATCAGATCCCTGAAAGTCTCTATCAACATCCAGCTAACACCGAATCGTGCGGAAAAAAATAAGTAAATAAAAGGGATATTGTAGGGTTCAAATTACAGCTTCGCAAGTTCCATTCTGTATCTTCAGAGGCACTGCCAAGTTTTGCATTTACGGTTGCTAGCCTTGCCCGGGACACTAACCCTCGCGTGTCGGATAGGGAAATTCTCTGTGGAAACAGAGATTAGGGCTGAAATAAAATAGGCTCCGCCGACCAAACACGCTAAGGTCCCCAGGTAAAGGCTTAAACAGCCGTGCCGAGGAATGAGTAGCACCAGGGAGTGGGGTCTCAAACAGTGACTCTAGAATACCAAGTCGCCTACTATATTATACAGACCTTACCCCCGCATGCGGGGCTCTGAGAGTTGGAATTTTATTTTCCTAGCTAATCGTGGAAATAGAATGGCGTCAGAAAAACTTAACTTGAACAGGAGCATTTGTGAGGAGATGGAAGGTGAATTGGACTTCGCGGAGGAGACTAAAGAGAGTCAAAAGTCACAGGGAAGAAAAGACTTGACAGCAGTCTCTGACAGTCTAAAGGAGGCAGTTAAGCGCGTACATGAGATGGATAGAGTCGTATTCGACATGCATCTCTTCTGGAAGTCTTACAGCGCAAGCTTCATAAGGCTACTTCGGACGCTTAGTTTGACCTTGACTGTTTACCATCAAATATCGGACGCCTTGCTTCCAAAAGAGCAAGAGAAACTACACGTAGGGCAATGGAAAAGGCGAGAGCAAACAGAAGCCAAAGCGGGCCCCAGACCGAAAAAACTAAGGAAACTCCAACTCCCTAGCATAGAAGGAGAGAGCACTCTGTCTGAGTCTCCTTGAGTCAATTTGTGCCAAACCATCAACTAAGAAGCAGAGGACTAATGGAGTCAGGTCCTCGACCCCAAAGAAGGCTGAAGAAAAGCAGGAAGCAGCTTCCAAAATCACGAGGAAGCAGAAAAAGGAGCAAAAGCGTTCTCGACCGGAGGCGATCCTCATTAGGCCCTCTGAAGGTATAAGCTATGATGAGGTCTTAGAGGACATCAAGAAGAATGTCAACCGTGAGAACCGTTGTCGGAAAATCAGGGGAGTGAGGGAGACGAGAATAGGAGAAATCCATATAGAGTGGGAAGCAGTGGGAAGCTCCGTACGCGAGCTCGTCCCAGGCACAGAAGTCGAGATATTGGATTTTGACACAGGGCTTGATGTGGAGGAGGTGACGTAGGCCATACGAAATCACTTCGGTGATTGGTCCCCGAATTACCTAAAGGTGAATATGACAAAGTGGGCCTTTAGGGGAACCCTGAATGTATATGTCGAACTGAACGAGGAGTTGGCTGCGAGGCTTATCCGCTGAAGTGATCTAAAGGTGGGTTGGATGTCTTGTATGGTAAGGAAGAAGACAGAGGTAACACGCCCAGTGCCCAGTGCGTGGGTCCAGATAGGAGCAATTCATGCAGGAGATATGGTACAGAGGGCCATAAGTCTGCCGAGTGCGTTGGTACTCCTTAGTGTTTCCTCTGTGTCGCACGGACGGAAAACACCCGGGAGACCATTTTCCGGCTTCCAAACGAAGAATGTCCAGAAGAAAGAGGGCGAGAAGTCTAAGTTAGCAAAATATCAGGACGCCGAAGCTCGGCGTAGTAGCCTTACCCCCATGTTTCTTAAGCAATGCGCAAGCGGATTCCGGGAACATTGGTTGACAGAAAAAGGAGTTAGGTTTTAGTATGTAGATACCGCTTGCGTAAAGTCCCACTCTCACCTACGTTCCTTGTGGACTATGCGCCCATGTATGCATCTCTCGAGTACTCGTCTGTGTATTGTGTGCACTCATCAGCTCACTGCGTAGTCTCGAACGCGACCCATTTCCTCAAACTGTCCACAGCTATACTACTTCATTGATTCCACGATTTATTCAAGTTATGACAGTTTGTAACGTCATACCATTCATTTGGCAGATACACTGTTATCTTAAAAGGTCCCTTCGCCTTCGCTACTAGTTTCTCACTTTCGCCAGTGGAAACTAAATGCGAGTCTGCCATGACGACTACTCCGATAGTGCACAAGGGAGATTTGAACGTGCGTATATCGAAACTCCTTTTCTGTTGCACTAATTCCTCATCTGTCGGCGCCCTTGGCTGCAGACCCGAAGAGAAGTGGATCACGTGATATTCATATAGTTATATTTTTAGAACAGTTAATAGAGATTTGGATCTTTTTCATGCTATCGTATCATGTCCAGGCTATATTTGCACCCCAATTTTCTGTAAGTGCACTTAAAACTGTGCAATTCATTTGCTAACACTGTTCTTTCGCACGTGGCGTTGTAGCTGTATTTAGTGCGTGCTTAATTCCATATTCCTCGCAGAAAGCTTTAAATGAGCATCATGTAAAGGCTGCTCCTCTCTCACTTCCCTGTAAAATGAAAGGCATATAAGTGGATTATATTGTATTCAAAAAATTTTACAGTTTAATGCCAATAAATCCCAACAAATTCCGTTTTGGTCGAAATTTTTATTTAACGGCATTCGAGTACTTATTTTGTATACTGATATATTCATTCGTGAAAAGAATTCAACAGCATTGAACGGCATTGGTTTCATCCTATGCCTCTGATCACTGAAGACATTGCATGGAATTCAACGGATACGATCTTTAAACTGAGTTTAAGTACATTGAATCAATAGTATTACAAAAAAGCCACTTCAATGCCATAATTTTTGTGTGGATTCAAAATTATTTAAACGAACACTGTAGAAATACAAAGAAGAGTATTCCGAAGAACACAAAATTTGTTCAGATTAATTTGCATTAAAGGATCGAATTTTTTTAATGCCATATAATCTACTTCAATGCTCTCTTTTTTATGGGGTTATGATCCGAATTGGCACTCCGAATATTGCAATGAAATAACCTAGAGCTTTCAACATATATTTTGGTAAATTATATCGAACAGGTGCAACAATAAAAATTTTATCAAACGCATCGACAATCGTTAGTATTGATTTTTTCTAACACTTATTTGTGCAGTGATGTATATTGCCAATACATGTTTAATATTTTTAGTCTTTTGTTCACTAAGTCACTCTGTTTACCCCAGATATCCGCCTGTCACTTCCCAGACCAACTATGCACATTTTCTTCGCATTATTAAAGGCACATTTCTTCAACGGTTTAATTACCATGGCTGACTCAAAATCCAAAACCTCAAAAGTAGCGAGGGCTGCTTACAAAAGAGTGTGTCCCATCGTCCACTAGTCATGCGATCTTTTTTTTCTTATCCTTAATCTTTTTTCATAACCATTCTTTTCCAGCTGAACTATTTCGTTACAATATGCGCACTATATCTTATCCCTTCCATTTCTAGGAGATGAATTTTTGTCGCTCCCTCCACTATTCTTTTGCAAGTCCATCAAATCCTTTTCGCTAGCTTTCAAATCCGGACAATTATCTCTTTTGTGATGCTTTTTACGGCATTAAAAAGAGTCGTTCGGTCGAATGGTTTCGGAAATTTCTTTTGTTTATCCTGCTTAAACAATATTTTTAATGGGTTTCGTCTTTTTTTTTAAATCTAGATTTTTCAACAGGCAGTGGAGCTAGACATTGACTTAATTCAGCAATTGTTTGTTTTTTTGCTATCATCAGAACCAACGCAATTGTTTATCATGAATACTGAAAACTAGAAACTGATCTAGCTTTTTTGGCAATAGATTTCGGCTATTTATTCCTTTAATTTTTTAAAACGATAAAAAAACAAGGACCGACCACGTGAATTTTTAAGGGTCCCAGGACACGTGTAGACTTGACCAAAAGTTTCTTCCCCTGAAAATTGTCTAGTAATGACAACAGAAAAAGCGTCCCAACTTACGGGAGCATCCTTGAGCCTATCATATAAACTTTTCGCTATCCTCTTCAACTTTAATGCTACCCAATATATTCGAAGGGATTCTTCCCAATTATACATAATTGAATACATGTGAAATTTTTAAATCCATTTCATTCCCGATAAATCTTTTTTCTCAGGATCAACATCTGGAAACACTTTCTCAATTATGTAATGAATTGTTCTCTGAGACCTTAGATGAACAGTCAATTTAGCAAAATCGGACTCAACCTGTCGTCCACTTTTGGAAATCTCACGTACAGATATAGTTCTCAACCTCAATCTCGATCGGCTCTGACTCCGTGTCCTGGTTTTATGAGTTTGTCCTCGAAGTTCTCTAGATTTTGAAGCATCTCTTGGAGCGGCTAATACTCTTTAGTCTCTCCTCTTTGACAATGTTTTCTATGTCTCGAGACATTTTTTAAAGGGCTGCTTCTCCCGATTTCATGTCTTCCATGACGTTCGATACATCTCCAGGCAACTCTCGAGCGGCTGTTGCTCCCAATTTCAAGTTTTCGTTGACGATCAGGAATGGTCTTCCGAGTTTTTTTTTCACACAACACAATTTTAAATTGAACTTGGTGCGTGATTTACACCACTTCTAATCTTTAGGAAGGTAATAATAAGCCCCAAAATGATTTATTCAAGTTGATTTTTTATTAACAAAGAACTCGAATCACAAATATCAAGGTGATTATTCAATTCAATATTCAGATAGTTCACTGGACGGGCGCACTCGTTGAAATGTACCTCTATGGCCCTCGCCTTCTTGGGACCACCAGCGTGGACTTCTCACTGTTTAGGCTAAATCCATTGCTCTGAGTAATAAGCTTTTAGCATTTTCTCATATAATTTGTTTATAAAGTGAACAGAAAATAGGTAATAACTATTTTTTTAATCAAAATCACCGGCGACAAAGTGTGAGGAGAATTAAGAACCAAAACAACTTCCTTCTTATAAATTTCGACACTGTGCATTCATTTATATAATTTTTTCGATCAAATTAACAAATAATATCGGACGAAGAATTTTTCTTACTAATTATTACGTGCAAGATATTGCGAGGAGAATAGAGACAATAAACTTTTTTCTGATCCTCTTATAAATGCAGACACTGCACATTTGTTTATACACTAGAACTTAGAATGATGGCGTACGAGTTTATGTCCTTCCTAGAGATGCCGGCTTTGTGTGACATCGGAATGTGGTCATGCACGGAGCAAGGGAGGCGGTGCCACTCAAGCGTGAGAAACAAGCCGAACAAGGAATTTTCATTACTAATCATCGCGTGCAACATAATGTGAGGAGAATAAAGAGAAGGCACAACTGCCTTAACCTTATGAATGCCAACACTAGAAATTTGTTCATACTCTAGAATTTGGAATTATGGCACCCGAGTTTATGTCTTTTCTAAAACTGCACCCTTATGTGGCCTTATTTACTATCATGCCCACTGGCATGATAGTAAAAGCAAAATGTTCAAAGGCGCATGCACACTGAAGTGGAGTCGACTGGCTGTATATTTATTCAGGCTAAAGGGCTCAAATAATGCTTTGGCAACGAGGATGAAAATTGTATACTGGTTATATGTTCGACTGCGTGATTATTCACAGTAAAATATGTTGAATAATATATTGCAAGAGAAAATACACTACAGAAAATCTTGATAAAGCAACATATCCAATTGAAAAGATTATTAAATCACTGGAAGAAATTATGAGAAAGAAAAAAATACTGAAATCAATGAAAACGAAAGTTTGGTTCAATATAAAGTGTTTATGCTTTTTTAATTCTTATTGAATATTTAGTGCATACAGCTCCTTATGAAAATGAATTTATTGAAAATTTGCAAATTGTTTCGACTTTAATATTATAGTTAAGATAGAACAGTTGTATTTATTATTAAAGAGTTTATAGCTGCATGAATGTTTTTATGTATCTAAAAATTAGGAAAAATCTGAATCTGTTTATGAAAATTATTTGAATAATTAATCATTAAATCTAGCCTCAGAATTTGTTGGCTTGCGTGGTCGATTCCCACCTCGCACTCTGGAAGAGCCTCGGCGGCCCATGTGGTGAACACTAGCCTAGAAAGGGAGTCGTTCATCTCCGGAGAGTCGTTGGACCGGGTACCTCTAGAGAAAAAGGTTTTCTCTAAGTACTTAAAGCTGTTGCTCTTGGTGGTTCGGAACCCACCTTAAACTGTAGGTCCCCCTTCCAGCACTAAGTAAGTGTGTGGGGGGTGTGTAAAGGAATAAAGAAGAAGGTGCAAGAAAAATGTAAAGTCTTGTGGGACACATTAGAAGCTTCCATTCCAGAACAATAAACGTACTGGTGTCATATTCTTATTTGTTGTGACTCTTATAGATCGAATTCAAACCCAAAAATTTCCCAATGTGCTTACCGTTCCGGTAGCTGAGATAAATATACGGAAATTGAAGGTCTTGCGCATGTTAAACTGACTTGTAAAGCAAAAACTTAGACGAATTCTATTTCCTCTGCAGTTTTGCGCTCTTAATATAAATTAGACTTCTAATTTTTCAAACTTCTACCATTTTCTCTCTAGATCCGAAATGTAGAGAAAAGCTTAGAGATTTTCTGATCACAGAGGACATAAAAAAAATTTGTCTGCACGAAACAAGTGACTAGGCTACCCTTATGGATTTTCAGCCGCTTAACCCAAATTGACGTTATTTTGAAAATACTAGTATACGAGAAAATAGGCCGATGGATGCTATATTTTGAAGTGCCGCGACTTATAGAGACTCAATTGGTACTCCTAAATTCTCTAGTGTGTCTTCCGTTTCCTCTAGCTAGGGTAATTCTAGGGAAATTGAAAGTCTTTCTCATATTATATAGATTTGTACGGTAAATAATAACAAAAATGCCATATCATTTGCAGTTTTGCGTGATAAATCTAAATATGAACCCGAAATTTTTCAGGTTTGCTCCGCTTTCTCTCTAGATGCAAAATGTAAGGTAAATCCTAGGGAATTTCTGGTCACAAAGGCCTACAAAAAAATCTGTTTGCCCGGGACAAGTGACTGATTTCGCATAGGATGAATTCTGACGCCAGATTGGATTCAGCGGCTCAAAATCTATAAGGGTAGCCCATTCAATTGTCTCGTGCAGACAAATTTTTTGTATGACCTATTTGACCAGAAATCCCTAAACTTTTTCCTACCTTTTGCATCTAGGGGAAGTCTGAGACGTGTAGGAGAAATTCTGAAGCCATATTAGGATTCAGCGGCTCAAAATCCATTAAGGTAGCCTAGTCACCTGTCTCGTGCAGACAACTTTTTGGTGGACCTGTGTAATTATTATAAATTTACAAAGTATCATAGAAAATACTCATCAAAAAGACATTCTTAGTTCACTCCGTAAACAAGTGGAGCCGATTAGAATAAAAACAGCTAAAGTCTATAATTTGCTTATAAAAATTAATTAAATAATTATTAATACTCGGGAATTTACAAAGTTATACAGAAAAGTCATCGCCAAGATATTCTTAGTTCATTCTGTAAAAAACGTAGCCTATTCTTTGACAAATATCCAATCCCTGAATTCTTTTATGGAAATTATTAAATTTATAATTCGTGTAAATTTATAAAACAATATAGAAAAGAATCATCAAACAGAATTTTCATAGCATTATAAAAAAAGTAATCAGAGAGGTATTCTTAGTTAATTCTATAAAAAATGTACCCTATTCGTTCCAAGTAGTCAACATCTGAATTGGTAAAACAAAATAGAAAAGAATATTTGAAAAGACATTCTTAGTTGACTCCGTAAAAAACTGTGCCTATTCTTTGAAAAATAGTCTAGACCTAAATTTTAATTTACATTGTTTAAATAATTGATATTTATTGTGAACTTTCGAATAATCATACGCAAGAGTTATTTTAAATATATTTTTTACTGATTCCATAAACAAATTGACCCTTTTCGTTACAAGATGGCAAACTCTTTATTTGATTATTGATATTGTTTAAATAATGAATGATTCTTGGAAATTTTGTAGAGAATTATAAAAAAGGGCATTGAAAAGATTTTCTTAATTAATTATGTAAAAAAATTAAATCTATTTGTTAAAAAATAGCCGAGTACTCATTTTTTTCTCGAAATTGATTAAAAATTAATCATTCTTGTAAATTTAAAAAGCAACATAGAAAAGAGTCTTCGAAAAGATATTCTTAGTTGACTCTGTAACAAAATTGCGCCTATTTCTTAAAAAGGAGCAAAACTTTGGATATGATTATGGAAAATGTTTAAATAAATAATTATTATTTTAAATGTGCAAAGTATCCTAGAAAATGGGTATTATAACTATATTATTGATGTTTCCGTAAACAAATTGATCCCATGCATTAAAAATTTTGCCAACTTCGTAATTTGTTTGAATAATGAATCATTATTTTTAATTCACAAAGCAACATAGTAAAGAGACATTGGGAAAATACGTTGGAAAATAGCTAATATCTTATTTTTTATCGAAAGTGTTTAAATAATTAATAGTTCTTGTCAATTTACTAAGCATCATAGAAAACAATCATGGGAAAGATATTCTTACTTAACCTTGTATTTAAATTGAGCCTATTCGTTGAAAAATAGGAAAACTCTGAAAATATATTCCTGAAAATTGTTAATATAATTAATAACTAGACTATTATGTGCGGGCGCGCGCTCACTTTTATACTTATTTTTATCATTAACTCAATTTTCTAATACGAGGGTAGTTCAATAAGTCCTTAGAATGAAGTATAAAAACAATTTTTTTTGGGTAAATTTTTTTTTTATTTTTCAACATAATCTCCTTGGAGCTC
>NC_046664.1:116132438-116237425 GCF_010883055.1 Belonocnema kinseyi
GGCTTTAATTTTTAAACTAAAAAAGTTACAACTTTTTGTCTTAAGAAAAAAAGATGCGCAATCAAATTTTACATCCATATATATCTTTTGAAAATTAAAATATCTACACAATACTTCTTAAATTCTTAAAAATATTTTTATCTGACTGGAATTTTTCTTGAAATTTTGAAAACTTATTTAAAATCTAAAACGCTGCCTCAAAATATCCCTAATTTTCCTAAGAACTTGAATAACATTTATTTCTTCACTTGAGACCTTTCAAAGTTATTTTAATTAAGGGCATGTGATACTTTACCATATGGGTTTTCAGTTTTCCACACATTTTGTTCACAGTTTTTAATTTGAAAAAAACATTAGTGTCTAGACGTTTGCGTTTTTAACGTCTGGCTTTCCTTTTGTTTAAAAAATTTCACATAAATCTGCATTTTTAAAAATCTTCTGCAGTTTAAAAAGCTTCTTTGTTTTCCTTAAATCTTCGCAATATTTATAGAATTTTATGATTCAATTTATTTTTTACTTTTTAATGTTACCAAATTAAAACAATTTGCTGTAAAATTTTCTATTCTATCTCGAAGTTTAGGAAATATTTGATGTTAGAAAATCTTTTTTGAATGTTCTCCTAAAGCTTATTTGTCAAATTAAAAAATCTAAAGAAATTTTTTGGGGATCCTAAACAATTTATGTCGTTATCCTGAATTTTTAAAAAAGTCCTTAAATATCTTGTAAATTTTCATTGTTTTTTAATCGTTTAAAAACTTCTAAATATCTCTTAAATTTACTAAAATTTGTTCTCAAATTATATATTTTGGCACGATGTTGCTTTAAGAACTTATAAACCCTTTTTTTAATTTTATGAAACAATTGGAAAAGTTTTGTAATATTGTTTATTGAGCGCTTAGAACTCATTAGTAAAAAATTGTTTGACATTTTCCCATGGATCTAAACTATATGTTTTCCTTCTCTTGACGCCCTAAAAAATTAATTTTATCTAAATTTGAATTAAATCCCAGAAAATAGACATAATTTTATTAAAATCTTCTATATTTTTTTAACAATTTTGAAATCTTTAAAATTAGAAGTTATTATTTCAGAATGAAATATGAACTGCTTTAAATTTTCCCATAACTATTTAAAAAAATTTAATCTCAAAATCTTTTAAAATTATTAAGACGCTACTGTTGTTCTAATGCTTAAAATGAGTTTTTTCAATAATTTTATTTTACTTATCTCTGAAAATTAAAAAAAAAAGATTACCCAGATGTGAAAAAAGAAAACATTTTTTTTCTTCTTAAAAACTCTGGAATTATAATATGGTAGCAAAAAAAGTTATAATTGAATCTTTATCTAGTTTGATGTTGTGGAAAAAATGGTCATCTAACAATTAATTGATTTTTTCATAAATGATAACATAAAAAGCATTAAATATTCGGTTGCATTAAAACATAGAAATAATGTGTACTCTACATTTTCTTTTAATATTACATTCATTTTTGAAAATTTGTTTAATTGGTAACTTTTGATACTAATTTCAGAAAGAAATCAAACGTATTTTCATATGATTTTAAAAATCGAATGCATATACACATTTCAGTACATCAGAATCTTTTGAAAAATTATCTGATTGAAATAATATAATTGCACATTTAAATTAACTTTCAATATTCAAATTATATCCAATATTCCATTATGCAACCTTTCAGTCAATAATTAAATTATGTTAATTAAATTACAGGAACTAAGTTTTAATCTTTATATACTTTAGTAATCAGAAAACGTTAATTAGCTAATAATCAATTGACCATTTTACAAAAGAAAAGCCATTCAAATATAATTCTATTATAAAACGTTCAAAAAACTTTAACTTTATATATTTTTTTCTAATCTGAACTTTTATTTTTAAAAATTTTATTCAATCTTAAGCTTTAAATCTGATTCCAGAAAATGTAAATTTGGATAGAATCAGTTTATAATGAATTAATCAGTTCACAAATTAAAAATCATGAAACAATTATTTTCGTCGTAACATTCAAATAATTCTAATTCTAACCAACATGAAGAAAGCGTGAAAAAAATTATTAGCTAATAATTAATTAAATCGTTCCCAGCATAAAAAGCATCAAGTAATTTCACTGAAATAATAAATTTAATAAAACTTTATATATTTTTTCAATTTCCTTACTGAAAATCCTAGTTATTAATAACCTACAATATTTATTGTTTTTGTAAAAAACAAAACACATTTACATATGATTTTAACAATTTAATTCGTATAATCATTTCAAAACATCATCAACATTTCGAAAAACTATATAATTATAATAGAAATAGGTTAAATATAAATGAGTTTTTATTAAAAGGTTTATATCCTATATAAATTAATGCAATCTTCATGTAATCAAATATCGTACACAAATTAATTAGCTAATAATAAGTAACTATTCTGTTCATAAAATACAAGGCGTTAAAGATTTAATTTTATAATGAATTATTCAAATCATTTTTACTTAGTATTTTTCTAAAATTTTGTATTGTTGATAAAATAATTAAATATTCCAGAAGAAAGTAAAGTATATATTCGGATCATTTAGAAATCATAATTCAGATACTCTGGTACACAACAAAACAAAAATTTAAATAAATAATGTAATTTAAAATTTTGTATTTTCAACAATAATAAAATGTTATTACATAAATTATAGCTGATATTTAATAACATAACATTCCCGTAAATCATCAATTTGTTGACTTAAATTTAAATTTAAAAATTCAGTCTTTATGTAATTTAACATTGCGAAAAGTATTAATGAACTAATAATTAAATAATCTGTTCATAACATAAAAAGAATGAAACTATAATTTTCATTCAAAAATTTAAATAATTTCCCCTCTCCCTTTTTCTAATTTTCACTTTTATTTATGAAATTTTGATTGCCTGACAACTTTTGATACTTATCCGAGAACAAAATTAAAATATGTTTAGAAAAATTAAATGCAGATACTCATTTAACAAAATCTGAATCATTTGAAAAATTATTTAATTAAAACTGTGGTATTTGAAATATTAATTATCTTTTATCATGCACATTATATTCAATATTCGATTAAATAATCTTAACAATGAACTTCGATACAAAAGGTATCCCGGTAATAAACGTTGAATTCATAAAAATTAAGAGTTTGTATTCCTATAAATACGCGATTTTTCATCCGTCTAAAAATCCTTCAACGGGAACAGAAAAAGTGCAAATCTTATTCCTCTCAATCGACTTAGTAAAATTTAAGGAAAGCATTCATTTAACCTATTTTTCATTATTTCATCTTTTTATAACTTATAAATTCGGAAAATATTCAAATTTATATTTATTTATATTTTAATGATTTATTTAAACGTCTTAAAAAATGCTCCAAAGAAATCTATTCCAATGTGTGAATTTAAATAATTTTAACTTTAGAGAGGCAGAGTTGAATTGGTTAGAAGTAAAATTTTAGAACTTATATTACACATGAAGGAAATAAAACAACTTATTACACATATTTTGTGAACTAATTAGAAGGAATTAAATATATTGAAAATACCTTCTCTTTGGGAGAATAAAAACTGTGTGGCGCTCGCTTTGAAAATAGAAGTGAATAAGTTTCGGAGATATCTCATTCTTATTGTGGCGTTTTAGACAGATGGAAAAATCGGGCATTCAAAATAATAGAATAATCTTCACTTTTTCGCTGAAATCTGAAAATATTAATTTTCGTCTATTTTAAGGGTATTACTGGGATTAGTTAATATTTAATTACATAATCTGAAACTAAATACAGTTAAATTTCGCTTATCCGAGGCCACTTTATCCGAGTTCGCGATTATCCGAGGCTAAAGTAAAAATAGTTGACCCGTCTTATACGAGCTATAGCGCAATAGTAGTTCGTATTATCCAACCCTTATGCATTTTTCATACATATGAACTTTTTTAATCAATCAGAACAGATTTTCACAAACCTCTGCTCTTAATGGTTAATAATGTATATACTCTCTACTTTCCTCTTATTTAAAATTCTGTTTTTATCCGAGTTTCTCTATTATCCAAGTTGGGGCCGGTCCATAATAGCTCGGATAAGCAAGACTCTACTGTAATCAATGTGGGTTACTTAATTTAAAACAATTTAAATTTAAACTTAATATAATTTAACATGGCGAACAAAGTTAATCAGCTAATAATAAATTAAACAGTTCACAACTTAAAAAACCTCAAAGAATTATATTCTCTTGCAGTTATTCGAGGAAATTCAATTTTTAATGTAATAAATTAAAAAGAAAGAAACTTTTAGTATAGAAATTCTAGCAGAAATTCAGTTACATATCCTTAAAGTAAATAATCAAATGAAGTGACATAATTAAAAGCAGTTTAAATAGAATACTTACGTAATTTAATATTGTTAAAAAAAGTATACATTTAATAATAATTCATTGATCAGTTATGAACATAAAAAGCATCAATAATTATACTCATTACATAATTCTACTAAATTTTACTTTTTATTTTTACGAAATTTGTAATTAATAATAAACTTTTAAACTGATTCCAGAAAATTTAAAACATAACTGAAATATGAGTATTTTAATCATAAATAAACTCATGTACTTAATTTTTAAAAATAAATAAAATTTAATTTTTATGCAAATAAATATTGTGAAAAAATGAATCAGCTAATACAGAATTAATCTATTGGAAACATAAAAGGCATTTAACTATAATTTTCATTTAAACATTTAAATAATTTTGAATTTACATCTCTTAAAAATTTTAAATGTTATTTTTAAGGATTTCATTTTTTAGTGACTTAATATTAATTTAAGGGAAAAAATAATTGATTTATTTGTTACTTATGTTACTTGAATTTAAGGTAATAAATTTTAATCTTCATTCAATTTGATGTTCGAAAAAAAAATATTCAGCTTATATCAATTAGTCATTTTACAAAAGAAGAAGCATGAAACTATCATCATTTCTCATCATTTCTAAATTCAAACTATATCATTTCTAAAGTTTTTCGTTATCAATAAACTCTTAAAATAATTCCAAAAAATTTAAGTTCTTGTAAAATTAGTTGATAATTAGTTAATCATTTCAGAACATAAAAAGTATTACTGTAACATTGAATAAACCTTTTTGAAATTTATTTAAATTTAAATTATAAATTTAAATTTGTCAATAATTTTAAAATATGAATATAATATTATTATAACAAATTATAAGCATGTATAAAATGATATTATTAACATTTATAATTTGCAAATATAGAAATCATGGAAATATTATTATCATAACTAAAACATTAACAAACAAAAATTTTGTTAATAACTCAATTATGTAAAATTTAGAATTTGTATAGCTACAATATTAAATAGTTAATAAATTTTGATTGGATAACGTTAAAATAAAAATACGATATTAATTTATTTCAATCTAAAAATAATAAGTTTTTGAACATTAAATCATTAGCATAATTAAAACATTAATATAATAAATTTCTTCATCGGTTATTTAAATTATAATAACTTTACGTTTCAATAACAATTTTAATTATAATTTATATAATAATATTATTAAACTTGATGATTTCGCAATATATCTATTAATTTAATAATCGTTTATATTATTTGAGAGAATGAAATTTTAAGATAAAGTGAAAATAAAAAGACACAAAATGCAATAATCATCTGCGATTGATAAAAGTAGAAATCTAGTTTTAAGTTCAATTAATTTTATGCGTTTAAAACAGAGGTCTCCAGTCGCCATCAACTACGTGATGAACTTGACCATTGTAAGATTCAGCGCCCATGCGCTACAGTAACTGACCCTATTCAATGAAAGATGTTGAAGCTCTTCATTTATCTTATAAAAATTTTTTTAATAAATAATAAATCCTGAAAATTTTGCAAAGCATGATACAAAGAAGACAGCTGAAAAATATTCTTAGTTAATTCTGTAAAAAATTGAGCCAAAATCATAAATTTGTAATAAAAATAGTTCAAATAGTTAATATTAATGTAAATTTGCAGAGAATCGTAAAAAAATCATCGGTGAGATATTATTAGTTAATTCTGTAAACAAATTGAACTTATTCGTAGAAAAAAGACGAAACTCTTATTTAATAGTTTGGAAATTTAGAAAGTAACATAGAAAAGACTCATCGGATAGACCCACTCTTGGTTGACTCCGTAAACAAATTGACTTGTAGAAAAAAGAGCAAACTCTTAATTTTTAAATTAAAATGGTTTAAATCATTGAAAGTTCTTGTTTTACAAAGCAGCATAGAAAAGAGTAATTAAATAGATAATCTCAATTGACTCCGTAAACAAATTGACATGTAGAAAAAAGTTTAAACTCCATATAAATACCGTAAAAAACACTACATTTTGTTAATACACAATCACTGAAAAAAAACATAGCGGGCCCATGAAAAACACTAGATTTGTGTTGAAATCACTAAAACGGCCACCCTGGTAGAGCTGACGTAACATAGCTTTATGGCAAGCTGTCTAGCTTGATATAGACTTATGTTACGCCCATTAAGAAATAAAGATAACACTATGAGAAGCTTGAACCAACTTTCAAATATAGGATCATCACTGGCTTTAAAATGTAAGGAAAATTAAGAGAGAAAAAACGTATTCCTTCTCTTTATGAATGCCAACAATATGCATTTGTTTATAAAATCAAGAGAAATTATCAAATTAAAAATTGTTATGACTAAACAATTAGAAACATAGTGTGAGGAGAATTAATAGAAAAAACGAATTCCTTCTTTTTATAAATGCTGATATTGTGCCTCTGTTTACATAATTTATTTATAAAATTGACAAATAATGGCAGATGACTCATTTTCATTGCTAAACATCACTGAAAACATAGTGTATGGAGAATTATGAGATAAAAACAACTTGTGTCTTCTTATGAATTCCAACAGTGTGATTTTGTTCATAAAATAAAAGAATAATGCGCATTTGTTTATGAAATTAACCAATAACATCGGATGATGCAAATTTGTATTACTAAACATCACTGGCAACATAATTTGAGGAGAATTAAGAGATGAAATATATTCTTTTTCCGTCTAAATGCTTTTAAATATGCATTCGTGTATATAATTTGATTATAAATTAAACAAATAATATCAGATGAGAAATTCTCATGACTAACTTTGACCTGATCGGTAAAAGCAAGTAATTTTAATGCAGAAATGAACTTAACATACAAGCGAATCACAATAATGTGTATTTTTAAGTACAATTGGTAATAAGAATTATGTTCAAAAATCAAAAAAAATTTATATCTACTACACGGCAACGTGCATTCAATTCGAGCAATGCGGAAATAGAAAAATTTTGTTAAAAAATCAAACAAGCAAATTTAAAATATGGAAACTTTTTGCTATTCGCATTGACATAAGAGTTTGCACAAACAAAAACAAAGAATCGGCTCTCGCAAATCTTTGTAAATTGTAATGCTGAATGTGTCTTTTAGAAAAACCCAAAATCTGTTAAAAATACACTTCATACCAGCACCCATGTACCGTACCCAGGTGTGAATTGGGATTTCGCGATCTCAGCAGATGATTTAAAAATTAAGAAAGGTTAAAAACATATCGAAAGACATGTGTTTTTGGTGTAAAATTTTCCGCATTATACCATTCTGCAATTGAAATTAACAAAAAATAAATTTTTTATTAAAAAATTGTTTTAAACAAAGTATGTTTAAAAAAAAGGTTTTTCCTTTTGAAAAACCGTGTTTTTTGCATTTTAATCAAATTCAACGAAACCAATGCGATTTATTAGCTAAAACATCTTTTTTTAAGAAAAGAAATATATAAAAGTAAGATAATTATACTAAGTACTTTTCCCATGCCCCCGAAGTTACTATATTTTCAAAGAGGGAATTTCGTGCTTTCAGAGTGGACAAGTAAGAGTTAATATATTAAATAATAAGAAAATAACATAAAACCATTTATTGATCATAAAAATTATGTTAATAGATATGGTAAAAACCTACAAGGAAATAGTTAGTTCTCGGCCAAACGCTCGCATTCAATGCATACAGGTGCACCATGGTCGACACACATTCTGCGCATGCAGTTCGGGCACTTCATGAAGAATTTGAACAAATGTAATCTGTCAGCAATTAAAAATAAAAATTGAATAAATGCATATTTTTAGAAACTTTCATAAAAACGATGTGATTATATGTTTCATATATTTTACAAAAATAGTTTTCTTACCACAAAGAATATTGCAATTTTTCCAGCTTTTTTGTTACGAATTCCAATTTTTACAATGTGATAAGCAATTTTTTAAGATTCATGCTTATAAGCTGTTGTGTTATAGTGAGAAAACCGCTTCAAAATGAGCCCAAAAACATTGAAAAGTGTTGATTACTTCGAAATTTATTGAACATTTAATAAAAAGCGAAATTTATACTATTTTTGCAATAACTATTCACAAAATGGACAAATTTGCTTCATTTTAGGCTCATTTTATACAGAATTTAGAGAGCAATTAACCCCATGGAGAAATAATTTTTTAGCTCTGGCATAATTGAAATTAAGAAAACTTAATCAGTCATAAAAAAATAGGTATTCGAAAACTTTCGACCGGCAGTGTATATTTCAAATGCGCGGTATGCCGTTGAATGTTATATAAAGCCGGTCAAAATATGCTGTATAATAAATCATTAAATTATCTATTCATTTATTAACTTACCTTGATTATCAGATACTCCATATAAACTTCTATCGTCACTGTCCTCGGAAAAATGTCCCTCTTCCAAATCCGACAGAGATGCTGGAACATCTTTCGCACTTCGGAGATTATAAACCCAGGCACTCGTTCTCAAACATAAATTATTAAATAATTATTTTAAATTTATTATTATTAGAAATTAATTAAGAAAAGGTACACAACTTTTAGCAAAATAAAATATATTTATTGTGCCTATCGAATGCAAGAAAATGTGTTCTTTGACATTTATTTGATTAATATATATTCAAATCTATAATTATTGCAAGAAAGATTAAATTTACTTACTTTCAATAGAAATCCAAATGCCCAACAGCAAAATTCACTACTTTTATATTGCGGAGTCGGCAACGATGCTGCCCGACACAAGGAACACTTGTGCGAATATGCACTCACGCGAAGTTTAGTATCTTCTACTTCGGCAACTAAGCCCAGGCGCGGTCAACGCAATGGGAAGTAGACGGCCGCGTTATATTATGATTATATTTAGTTCGCAGACCAATTGTACGCGCGCTGTTGTCGACAGCGGGTGAACGGGGCAAGGGAAGGTTGACTTTTGAAATCGAAAGCGTTGACGTTCGAACGTGCATTTGACGCCACACGCACGTTGTCAGCAACGGTCGCAGCGAGAAAACGAAAAATGCGATACAGCTAAACTGTTCTGATATTTGACAACAACGTGCATATGATGTCAAATACGCATTTACGTTCGAACGTTGAAGTTTAAGATTCTCATTGTAGACTAGCCCTGGAATTTGGTAACTGTCATGTGCGACTGACAACCTGAAAAACTTGATTTTGCAAATTTTTATTTGCTTATTGCAATACGAAAGAATTAGTGCAAAATTATGGAAATATGATTTAAAAGGCATTACCAAATTTTGCTTATCTGTCTTTTGTCTCATATTCTTCAAATTTTGCGTTAAGTCTTTTATTTTCCTTTCATAATAATAGAAAGAAAACACATGAAAGAAGTATATACACATTCACGTGCACTACATGCATATACACTCTAGTTCACAGACCAATTGTACGCGGCACTAGCTCTGGGTATCTATTGCCGCCTACTTTCCATTGCGTTGACCGCCCCTGGCTAAGCGAAAAATGAACGCGGAATCAACGACAATAGATGCTAGAGAGGTACCGCATATTTGTCGTAGTAGGAGTATACCTCGGAAAAGTGAAAGCAGAAAATGCCAGCAAATTGAAAATTTTGTTGCTGCAGATTCTCACCAGTGTAGGTACAGAGGGTTAAACTGGTATTCTATTTATTCAATTGGGTATATAATTGCTAAATTCTCATTCATTCTTTTGCTCACAATATATTTTCAAATAAAAAAAATAAAATAATTTATTGAAAACTCTAATGAAGAGAGGAAAGTTTAAATTTCGGAAAACTGCAGTGTCTTTCTAAAATACATTATAATCTGTTTAATCAATTATGGAATAGTCCAAAAACCATTCGTTCGTGAAATTCTTATTACAATACTTGAAACCAACAGTCATTTGTTGTGATTTTATCCGTTTTTGGTACATAAAGTGCCAGCATATAATGAGAACTAAAATTTAATGAATGCTCAGGGCTTTAGCCTCTTTAATTTTTTATGATTCCATTTACAAACTTGATAATAATAATCGAAAGAACTTCCGACATCTTAGGATAATTATTGATATTACGTCTGATAACGCAAAACAGGCCTCGTAAATATTGATCGGCGTTGCTCGCATAATAATTTTCCCTTATTGACTTTCAACATCAGACTACCAACAACCACGCTGCTGATTCATGAATATCCCGTGCACGATCGCGTGAAATATCTGGCGCGCAAACTGTACTCTGTCATAGTTCCGACGAATTGCGTTTGAAGAGAAATTAAAAAGAAGCTTCGAACTAAATAAGTGCTTAATTAAATCATGTAGAGTTTGTTTGTAAAATGTTATTAGGTTCGCAAATTGGTCAAAAATCGGAAAAAGCTGCACAAAATTAGAAAATGTCAAGAAAAAATACACCAAGAGACTTATTTTTAGCTGGAAGTATTGAAACTCAATATTTCTCATCACAATAAGCTATAGAATACGAATAAAGTATTATTTTCAACATGTCACCAACAGAAATCTGTTTTATGGGGTCCTAAAGAAACTATATAACTGAAAAAATGAGTTTTGTGATTTTTGGGTGCTAATTGCGATTTTTTAGGTGTTTTTAATGCAAACATTTTCTGGTAAATGAAATACAACTTCATATTCATAATTAAATGCTCACAAAAATTGTTTAAACAATTTATCATTGTTTTCAGTCATTTTCTCTTGGAATAGAGATAGAAAGTTGCGGGTTTTTCAAGACTTTTCGACTTTTTATCCAATTTTCAATTAAAGTTAGGTGATACCTAATTATTGTTAACAAAAATAATTGTTGGAAAAATGTATTATTATTTCTAATAATATTCAATTTCAATAATGCTAGAAAGTTACAGTTTTTCTGAAATTTGTAACTGTTTGTCCAATTTATAATTAGAGTAAGGTGGATAATTAATTAATGGTGAAAAACTAATTTGTTAAATAACTTAAAATTATTACTAATGATACTTAATTTGAATAATGTTGGAAAGTTGCGAGTTCTTTTGAAATTTGAACTTTTTATCAGCTTTTCACTCAGTATGGTAATAATTAATGTCAATTAAACAAAAACATTTCTTTAATTAATTTATTATTGTATATAGCTCTCTTCTCATATGTACGGGGAAGAAATGTGCCGGTTTTTTCTTAAATGTGCAACGTTATTCTGCTATTTTCAAAGAAATAAGAATTTCTTTTTTAGATTCATTTGTTCATTCTTTTTGAGGTTATTCAAATATTCTTGAAAAAATTCAAAAAAAATTGAAGATTATATATATATATGCCAAACTAGCATATTTTTTTATTTTTTAGGATATTGCAAAATATGTGGAAAATTTTAGTCAGCTTAAAAGATATTTAGAACTTTTAGAAGTTTGGAAGATATATTTTGAACAGACTCGCAATATTTCAAAAATTAAAAAAAATGATCAAAATGATCAAAATTCCTTTTTTATCTTGCAAATGTTCTTGTCATTTATGAAATTTTTTGAAATGTTTTCATACATTTTCAAATTTTCTTTAATAATTATTTTTTTAAATAATACGTCATAACAATGTTTTCCAGGAATCTCAAGAATAATCTTTCATCTTTTTGAAGCGTTTTAAACTTCTTGAAAACCCTCGACTTTTGTCGAAATCTTCACAAATGTACCTTCAAATCTTCCAGATTTTGTTTGGGCAATTTCGAAATTCTTTTGAAAGGCAGTTTTTTCCAAACGTTTCCACTTTTTATCCAATTTTCAATTAAACTTAGGTGATACTTAATTATTGATAATAAAATTTCGTATTAGACTTAGGTGGATATTTAATGAAAGTTGAAAAATTAATTGTTTATAGTTAATGATACTCCATTTGAATAATGCTGGAAAGTTGCGGTTTTTTCTGTCAACTTTCTGTCTTTGAGCTCCGATTTATTTATGGATTGAAGCAGTAATTTCAAATGCCGCTCATAATTAATTAACCGTCACGTGTCACAGATGGACAGAAACATAAAAAGATGAAAATATCTGTAATATCGTTGAATAATAAAATAAATATTTTCTTTTTACTAATTGGAGTTACGCCAAACAGGTATTCGTAGTCAGTGTTAAGCGCAGACTGGTCACCTGTACGCTCTCATGTAAATTTCGTCCTCATTCGCGGACCCGTTCATGCCCTCTTTTTCAGTCGTTGCGCACGCAATCACTCTGGCTTACGTAAACCATGCATGGATAAGCTTATAAATATTTTACATCGGTTAATGTGATAGAATTTTAGAAAATAATCAACTACATAGACTATCTTTTCCTACAAAATAATTATTACCGATAAGATTACTGAATAACAGTCAAATATATTTTAAAATTAGGGTTAAACAAAAGACTGATGAAAAAGCAATGGGAAAGTACTGCATAACTAATTCCGAAGCCAGTTTCTTGTATTATATTAAATAAATCCTGTTACAGCTTATTGGTTTACCTTTTTATTTTATTTGTTAAAAGTGAGATTAATTGCATGTTTAGGTTTCTAATGTTCAATTTTCATACCTTCCATCTGAATTTTAAAAATCCTAAACATGCACGCGCCCACATAATTAAAATATTAATTTCTTTCAATCAAACGGCGTTTCCGTTTCTTGGCTGTCTACCTCCTCGATTTAACCTGTCCGTTCGACTTCACCTGACGTCGCGGAGAGAGCGCAAGACACTGGTCAGCCTTAGCAGCGGACGGAAGGAGGGGGGGGGTGTCCTTTGTCCTAATGGGGAATAAAATAAAAAACATAAAAATGTTTTTATTTTGAAATCAGCAATTAAAGAACATTTTATTCGAAATATTCTTTTCTTTTCTATCCCAACGCATTGCAATTAAAATTATAATTACGTATTATGTATTAGCATTATAAAATTTTCTGTTGTTGAATTTCGTAGAAAAATTGTCCGTTAACAATTTCACTGTTGAATTTTGTAGAATATTCGTCTGTTGTTAATTTATCTGTTAAATTTTAAAGCAAATTTGTCTCTAGAAAATTTTAATGTGGAATTTTCAACCAAAAAGATTAATTTTAAACAAAAAAGTGCATTTTCAACCAAAAATGAAACAGTCCGGACATTAGAGTCAACTACTGAAAAAACTAACTCTTTTTTTCCTACATCCACTTTCTTATTACTCTCTAACATTCCTCTCCCCCTCATCTTCTATATACCCGAACCAACGCTATTTTGACTCTTTAAACTATAATCCTTCTTACTATTCTTCCATTCTTTTTTCCCTGTCCCTCTTTTTTCTCTATTTTACGACCAATACTTTTCTCATCTCTGAGATCATGCCGCCAGATCCCTTCACGTGTTCCTTTTTTACTTCTTGCATTGTCTACATATAACCTTTCGATAACATTCCTTTAATCCCCTTTCAATCTTTCTGAACTGCTCAAGTTTTGATCATCATTATTAGGTCCCATTTGGTGAATTCCCCCCAGAAACACTTGTCCTTGTTGTTTAATCCTGAGATATACCAGAACAATAATTTCACGTTTAGATCTTTTCCGCCCATTCGTCTCGGTTTATCTATAACCCTTTTTTTATTTTGTAAACTCGACGCGTTTCTTTTCTTCTTGTATCCCTGTTCTTTGTTCTTCTCATTCTCTCTCTTCTTTCTTTTCACGTCTTCATTTGCCCATTATTTAAAACCTATCCTCCTCACACCCCAATAACACCCAAAAACATGCCTTCTTTCCCTTCTTTCATTCATCCTACTTTCTATACCTCTTCCACCCTCACTCATGCTCCTATATCTCTTATCACATTCTTAACATTTCCCTTTCTCTTTTTACTATTTTCATTGAGCCCCTTAGTCATTAAATTCTTTTTCCTCTTGGATCTTATCTCCCCTTCTATTTGTCTTTCGGTTTATGTCTACCTACTACGTAGCCTCTCATCTCTCTCTCTCTCTCTCTCTCTGCCTCTCTCTCTCTCTCTATCCCTCTCCCCATCTCTCTCATATAACATTCCTCTCCCTTTTCCTATTTTAATCTTACTATCTGTGCTAAATATCGATCACAGATGACAATTCGTGCTGCAGCATGCAGGTTGCACGGTGTGAGAGCGTGATATGTTTGCGGGAGTACCGAAACAGTTCCCGCACGACTTACAGACAGTACGTAAATCCCCACTCTGCCCGCAAACGGTGTGCGCAATGTGCCACATAGCATGGGACCTCCATTGCGACAAGATATCGGTGAAGTATGCGGATTTAAAAACAAAACCTATAAATTCCATTTATGTCTTCTGTTATGACTCTGCAAGAGAAAAGTAACACTTTATTGTGACTTATCGCGTAAAAATATATTCTTGTATATAAAAATCAGTATGATCAATATATTTCAATTTGGCTTAATATATAAAAGAAGTGAGAAGTACATGCAAAAAAAGGAAACCCCACTACACGATGGGGCTCTTTTTATCAGAAAATTCGATTTAAATATAAGAAACCTGAATGTTCAAAAATTTTGTTTCAAAGATTATATAAATTATTTTATTTATTTTGATGAAGTATCAAGAAGTACTGACTGAAAGAACTGTGAATGTTTTGAGTTTTCGTAGTTCGTCCACCGCTGGCAGCCTATCACGTTTATCGTTCATGCTTCCTTTGCAGCAGTTTAAAATTTCTTCGAGAAAAAGTGTGCCTGTACTATGCAATTATATTCAAGTTTTATTCTTATGTATTGATGTGCAAGCATGGAAAGTCCCGAAGGTAAAATATTTTTCAAAAAACTGAAGATCATTCCTGAAGTAAATTTCGACGAGGAATTCAATGGTGACATACTAATAACTGCGTTTTTCCATATTTAGTTCGACTTTAATTTATTTTAAACAGAGTGTAACTGCTTAGCGATTTCGAAGGAGCGAAAGGTGTAGTTAAGCTAATATATGCGAGCAATCAATCTCGTTCTTTAAGACGTCGTATAAACAGTTCAACTCAGCGAATGAAAATATCGAGACAATTTTTTCGATGTTCAGCAGTGCCCTGATTCCAATATAATCGTAATCGCACCTAAGAATGGGTATCCCGTTTTGTCTAGCGTCAAAACGTAAAATTCTATTTTGTATTCTTTCAAGTTTAATTTTATGGATAAGATACTGGGGCGTCCTATAGATTCTGGAATATTCTAAATGTGATCTAACTAACCAAAAGTATTTTTTTGAGTTGACGGATGTGTAAAATTTTAAGAATTTCTCATGACAAATCCCAAAAATCTGACTGCTTTTTTGCCACCTGTGACACTTGATCGTTAATCATTAGTGACTCCTTCAGAAAGAGTCATAGGTCAGTTCTTGCGACCTATTAATATCACTTTGTATAGATATCGTTAACATAGAGGATGAACATGAGGGAACCCAGATTCGAGCCCTCTAACACTCTTGAGGTTTCTGTGAAAATCTCTGAGTACTGCCTTTCAGTGCGTAGGCAGGATTTTCTAAACGGAGGGGTATGGAAGACTTAATATAAAGTACGTTACTACTTACAGGAAAAGAATCAGGATAATTTCAGACATAAAATTGATGAATGTCTTATTTATCAATCCTGTGAGAAAAATTCTTTTAAAATCATGAAAATTATACCACCAGTATGTATATTTTCATATAATATGAAATAAATAAACGTGAATAGAGGAGTCAGGGGAGAGGCCTTAAAAATGCCACGTTTGTCCATAAGGGGGCGGGAGCAAAGTAGTGAAAAATTTTCCCCATCCTATATGGACGCTTTTTCATTTTTAGGCCGATTAAAAAAGAAATTAGGATTTCAAACGAATTATTGTATTATATTGTATTATATTATACATACCATAATTATTATATTATTTACAGTAAGGATACGTAGGTGAACATTCGTTGATGATAAGGTGGTTATAGCAGAATCAATCGAATACTTGCAAAGAATGCAGAAAAGTGAATACACGAATGAAGAACATGCATCTTAAAATTAACGTAAATAAATGACAAATTATAATTTTCAAAAGAAAGAGTGAGGAAACCTTATGCAGCATTGTCTTAAATGATGAAAGAATAGAGCAAATTGATAATTTCTCATATGTCGGTAGCTTGTTAACTAGTGATGAAAAGATCAAATCAAGATAAAATGACAATAAATAATTGTATATTTTTACCAGTTATACTGTACGGTAGCAATGGCCGATCAAGAAAAGGATAAAAATCAAATTAACGCAATTGACATGAGATGCCTGCGCATAATTTGCGGGAAAAACTGATGGAAAAAGTTAGTAATATTCCAGTCGCAACTGATTTTTTAACAAAATTTCCATATTTGCACAGTGTTACCTCAGAATCTATAATTCATAAAATTTTTGAATTGTACACATTCTATATCAAGGATAGGTTTCTTAAAAAGAAAAAGAAATCTTCCGATCGAATAAAAACTTCTCTCCTTAAATTGTTGTTAGAAAGTTGTTATTTTTAAGAGGAAACCGTTTAATATATTTATTTAATAATAAATAATCATTCAGATCAACCAGTATCATAATGTTGCTTCTAATTTTTGCGAAAGCTTTATCTATCATTATCAACATAATTTGTTGTTGATAATTTCTTTTGCTGAATTGTTCATAACAATTTATATAAATAGTGACCCTCAATTACCAGAATTGACTTACATTTTTTTTATCCTTCACAGGGGATTAAACTTTTCATTCTCTTGATATTTTCTCTTACGACAAGACATTTATTAATGGCCTTATAAGATAGATAAACGTTTATTTTTCGGCCTTCTGGCCTTAAAAAATTGATTTGCTCACACTTTCATTCTTTACAGAATTTTCTTACAATTATGTCTTACAAAATACCATCCATGCACACCTTATAACTAATCCGCTCGCTTCTACAGTCTAACCTTCCTCGCTGCGCCTCGCCTAGCACGCATTTCGCTCTCTTCTCGCTATGCCTCGCATTACCAGCCTCTGTCTCCGCGGCTAACACCTAATACCTAATTACTATTTACAATAATCACAGTTTTCTTACATTTACTTCCTCTCCTATTTACAATCTTTCCTTCTCCATTCCCCTTCCTCCTTCCTTGTCCTTTTCTCCATCTTACGCAACACTCCCTTCACCCATGCTACTGCCCTTTTTTGCTCCCATTCATGCAACAATACCTTCATGCTTATCCCACTTCTTTTCATCTATTCACACTCCTTCAACCAGTACTTAACTTTTGCATCCCCTTTCCTGCACAGTTCACACATTCTCTTCTCTCTAGAAAGCCAGAACCTATTATGATCCTCCATGCAACCGCATCTCATTCTCGCTATAAGTCCCTGACTTCCTTCATGGCTTTTCTCACACAAATATTGTGCTTTCTCCCTGTGAATAATCCACACATAGTTCCCGTTAAACCTTGACTCTCTTATTCTCTCCTGTCCTTCTGCCTTCTCTTTCTCCATGCCATTCTTTTCAACGAACTCATATACCTTCTTTCCTTCCTCGTGCATCCTTCTCACTTTATCCATCTGCAATTCATTTGTTCCAAAATACCTTTCTCTTTCCACCTCCATCTTTGCACCACTACGTCTGTTCTCCTTCCTTCACCAATGCTCCCTCATTAGCTTCCTTCCCCCCTCTTCCTTTAAAGCCTCTTTGCTTTTTTCCAGCAGCACTATGTCATCTGCATATGCGAGTGACCATATCCTGACTGCTTCTACCCTAACTCCTCCTACCACTCCGGCCGCTTTCTTAGTTTCCATATCCGCGATTAAAATGGCAAAAAGCGTTCGGCTAAGCAGACGCCCTTGCCTCAACCCCCTATCCATCCAGAATCCCTCAGAGATTCCCTACCCTCCTCTTATACTTTCTATCGTCTCCTCGTATACCTCCATTATCCTCTCGATCAGAATGCGCCCTTTAGATTTACAAAAAACGCATACACTTTAGCACCCTTTTTGGTTAGATCTCTATCCACTACGTGCTGCAAGACGTAAATTTTGTCAATATTACTCCTAGCCTCCCTCAAGCGCGCCTGCGTCTCCGGAAATATTTCTTTCCCCTCAACATCCTTGCGCAGCCTATCTGCCAACACCTTCGCGTATATTTTGTAACCAGTATTTATTAGCGTAATTCGTCTATAATTTTCCTGCCTCTTCCTATTCCCTTTCTTATACAGTGATACGGCCAACCCCTTCATCCACCCTCTTGGGAATCCCTGCCCCTCCATCCTTTTTAACTACCCCCTTCAGCTTCTGCCTTACATCTTGTGTGCCAAATAGCCACGCTTAGTTCTCTACCCCGTCCATCCCTCCTCCCCCATTACCACCATACCCTCATCTCTCTCTCCCACCAAGTTTTCCACCCTTTCTGCAATCCTTTCTATTCCATCCTTATTGTACACAGTCAAGAACTTATACATCACCCCTCCTATCCTTACAGCCCTCATTTGCACGACCTCACCCTCTCCATCTTCATGCACTGCTTCTTCTAATCCATCCCTAACCCCTGTTATAATTTCCCCAACTAGCCCTTCCTTTCCTCTTCACTTTAACCGCCTCCTGTAGCCTCCACCTATACCCCCTTGTAACTTTCGGTCAACTCTATTACATTCCTTTCTCTCTAGCCACGTCTCTACGAGTCAAATCACATCAAATTCCTGAAAGTACCTCCAGAAATTCTCATCTTTCTGCTTTACCTCTGCTACGTTCCAGTACAGTTCCCCTCCTTCTTCTCGTCCCATACCCACATTTTCTCGTCTGTTTTTTTTTTTGATACCGCCACTTCATTCTCCTTTTTCCCCTCCATCCTAACTTTCCCTACCATGCCTTTAATCCACCCTATGCTCTGTAGCAGAGTTTCCACCTCCTCCCTTTCTTTCCCGCTTCTTAGCTTCAATCCTCTTATTACTATATTATTTCTTCTATCTGCCTTCTCTCTTCTCTCCATCCTCAACTCCATTGCCCTTACTCTTTCCCTATCTGCTCTTGCCTCCTTTTCGTTCCTACGGTCTCCCACTTTCTCTTCTATCATAATCTCCACCTTCTCCCAAATACCTTGCTTCTCGCCCTACGCCCTGTCAACTACTTCCATTACCGACCTGTCTTCCACGTTTTTTGCAGCCTTTTTGTCCACCCTTTTCTTCTACATCCTAATATCTTCTTTCATCCCCTTTATTTTATTCACTTTTTCCTTCGTTACTGACATCAACTCCTTCTGCGATCCTTCTACTTTGCCCCTCAGCTCTTTAACTACCTTTTCCCATCTCTCATCTCTTACCCTCATACATTTCCTTCCCGTTTAATTCACTGCCAGCACTGCCAGTACTCTCGCTGCCCACCTCCCGCTCTTCCGTTGGTAACTGTAACATATCCATACACACGAGTACGCACAGCTGCCAACAGATGTCTCTTAAGGCTGAAGTCGCTCACGGCCCTAAAATTTCTATTTCTTTACCCTATTTGACTCCTCATATCCCCGTCAGTCACCGTTTTCTCATCTCCAACATTCCCAACCCTACGAAAACCACCCTTGTCCGCCATGCAGGCCCAAACTCCTGACCAAAAAAAATACCCCGCTCCCTTGCAAAGCTAATCTCACTTTCCCTATTTAGCCGAATTCCACCACCCAACTACAATGTAAATTGATTTTTATCCCCTCAATGTACCCCTCACAACCGTACTCACCTTCTACACTTCCATTCCAGTACCCTCTTAATATGCTTGATTTTGCATAAAGAATGCAATCATCTTGGGCAGCAGTTTCGATATCTGAACCTTATTTTTTATAACTATTGTTATTAACAAAAACGCTTAATTAATAACATTTATTTTTTCATAATTTTTTCATTGATCTATGGCAAAAATTGAACTTTTCACTTGCTTTATATTTCTTCTTACGCCCAGCCATTATTTATTTATGGCTTGATAAACAATGTATTTTTTCTAAACATACCCACCCCTAAAAGTCACAAATTTCAAGTTATTAGCGATTACCTTTTTATATCCTTAAAGAATGTAAATAATCAAGAATGTAATTAGCTTGGGTGCGTTTTCGATATCTGACCCTTATTGTTTATAACTATTGTTATTAACAAAAAATCTCAAGTAAGAAAATGGATTTAAAAAAAATTTTCCATAATCAATGGCACGAAAAACTTGAAATTAGTGGCTTTTAGTGGAGGGTATGTTTATAGAAATTACATTGTTTATAAGGCCATAAATAAATAATGTCTCGATGGGCGAAAAAATATCACGAAAGTGAAAAGTTTTATTTGGTGCCATAGTTTAATAAAAAAATTAAGGAAAATAGATTTTTTTAGTTGAGCGTTTTTGTTAATAACAATAATTATAAACAATAAGGGTCAGATATCAAAAATTATAATCAAAGATAATCACATTGTTTATGGTAAAATTAATGATGTAAAAAAGACGATCGCTAATAACTTGGAAATTGTGGCTTTCAGGGGCAACAATTTGAAGCAATATTATGACACTGGTTAATGTGATTGATTGTTTATTAATAAATAAAGAGTCTAAACGGTTTCCTCTCAAAAATAACAACATTACGGGTTAGTTAATCACGTTTTAATAGGATGCATGGTTTATTTTTTATTCGTAAAACAACATAAAAAGTAAAAAACAAAGCCTTTTCGGGGCAAAAGACACAAACTGCGAAAAAATAAATAAACGAAATTTATTTACCCACAAAAGAGTTCCAAATTCGTTATTAATTATTTTGTATGGAACGAGTTGTTTTTATTTTAAGCTTCGCTTTAATCTGTAAAAAAAAAAATTCAAAATAAAAAATTTAATTTTTTGAACAACAAAATAATTTATTTATAGGAGTCTGTTTCAATACCATGCATATAATGAATTGTAATCATATAAATTGATTGAAACGATACAGTTTTCAGGGTAGCCGAGAATAAAATTTAGAGCAAAATAAGGCTTCAACAAAATATAATTATTTTATTTTTGTCGATGTTTTGACCGTTAATTTAAAAAAGTTTGTGCAAAAATGTGGGGAATTGCAAAGACCGAGCATGCAGCGTGAAGTAAATACATTATCGAGCGCGAAGCGCAAGAACCAAGATTCGCGCACCCTAGATATAATGTTTCTTATTATTTTTCAGCATGAAAAACTTGTGACACCATAGACTGTAAGTTTTTAAGTATTTTTGACGCGAATGCTTTATGGAATTTCTTAGGTATAATATGGCTGAAAAGAAGTTGGAGGACACTTTTTACTTTACTGGTATTACTTATAGGAGTACAAGTATAAATCTTGGATATTATTGGATATTCTTTTCACTCTGTCCATTGCAATCTAACATATATTTATTTGTTTAAACAATATAATCTCTTAGGGACGCCTTGACATGGTTTAGGGGGCGCCAACCATGGGGGGCACAGCCGGATAACCCCGACTGTGCCCCCATGCCAGTCCGCCACTGGACAATGTACAAGTTTTTAATTTTTCTGAATTATAGATTCTGAGGTGACACTGTGCAGATATAGCAATTTTGTTAAAAAATAATTTGTTTATAACGTTGTACATTTTGATCGCGGCCAGGTATGGCTTAAGTAGTGTGGAACTTTCTACTAATAAGAACACGGTTGAGCATCTATTGCTCAATTAGCAGTAGGCGAAAGCATTTTCATATTAGGGGTATTTTACATCCAGTGAAGTCTAGCTATTATAAATATAATATTTCCCAGAAACGAAAATGTATATACGATTTTAATTCATTATATGCTAAATGAAATAAAGATATCAAAATGGGCTCTGCTTGCGTACCAAGTGAATGTTTCATGCGAATACATGTTAAATTTAGAGCGTAAACATAACTAATATAATTAACAACATATCTGATTCGCTTGATTATTTAAATTTGCTCCAATTCAGTTCATCATCTTAGGTTATTATGTAAGTCTTTCATCGAACCGTTGTACATAATATTCAACAAATCTATAGTTGAGGGGATCTTCCTACTTGAAAGTAAGAAGGGAATAATAATACAAACTACCGACCAATAACTATACTTAATTCTATTGCTAAAGTGTTCGAAAGTATGATTTGTGATAAAATTTCTCTTGCTTCTTAGAACATTATCATCGACAAAAAGCGCGGTTAATGAAAAAATGTGTTTTAGTATTCTGGTCATACGGTCCAATATAAATAAAAATGGATTCAGATGTCAATGAATCTTTATTCGTCAATTTTAATTGATATAACCAACCTACGTTTTAACCTAGTTGCAGGTCTTCTTGAAGGTAATACATCACCTAATCTAAAATTTTCTTAACAATATGTAATACATTTGAAAGAATGAACCAATTTTATTTTAAAAAAAATTGTATTGTGTTTAAATTTAGCTATTCAATTTTGATATAAAAATCCAAAACAAGACATTTTAATTTTGTTTCAATCCTTACAAAGGAGCAAAATTTTGGATCAAGCCCATTTTGCTAATTGCCAGAAGTTAAAATTTTTTTTGTATACTAAAACATTATTCCCATTCGTTTGGGACAAAATGGGAGAAATAATGCACCATTCGGCGTCCCAAGCGTAGTTCAAAAGGAAAAGAGAACGGTAAAAGTAATCATGATGTTACTTGCCCCACGTTGGGGGCCAACTTGTAACATTATTCCCATTCGTTCGGGACAAAAGGGGGAAAATAATGCACAATTCAGCGTCCTAAGCGTAGTTCAAAGGAAAAGAGATGGGTAAAACTAATCGTAATGTTACTTACCGTTAGTTGGGCGCAAGGCGCTTCGGTAGCGTCACTCTAAAATAAATGAAAGAAAGGAAATATCCATAAAAATTTAAGTTAAAATTTCCCAAGCTCTTGTGTAAAAGTTTTCTAATCAGCGGTTGAGGTCTATATTAGTTGAGGTTTACTATATTCCTTAACCTACAGAAACTGGCTTAAATTCTAAATTTTGTTCCACATAATTGAATCGAGAAAAACAACGAAAGTACTATTATGCACAAACAAAGCTTAAAGTTCTACTTGAAATATGGCGGATGACCCGCGAACAAAATTTTCCTTTTATAAGAAGTCATACTACTCGAAAGTTTTGGCTATTTGTACGGAATTTTCGGGATTTTGCGAGTACTTTTCGGGAATTATGCATGAAAGTTTTTTTTTATTTGCGACTTTTATCGGAGAATTTCAGGAATCGTTTAAGAAATGGATTCACATATAGTTCGGGTCTGGTAATACGGAGATCTGGGAATTATTTGAGAATTCTTCGGTGCTTGTTGAATACTGTCGGAATTTCGTCTAGAGGTACGAAATTATTTTCAAATTTTCGGAATTCTGTTTTTTTTTAGAAAGGTTAGGGAGTTTTCGCGAATATAGAATGAAGTAATTCGTTAGCGACAATAGAGGATTCTACCATTAAAGTCAATAGATTGTGGGCGGAAACCACCGACTCCGTAATAAATTGGGCAAGTTCACTAGCTTTAGAGGAATTTAAAGAAATCTTGAGGTATCTCATCCTATCCACTGATGGGGATGACATGGCCATGAGGTGGTGCCTGGTATGGTTCCACCAACATTGCCGTCACATGCATCAGTCGTGGGAAGAGAACTGGGAGCAAGATTTGTCCGCCGAAATAGAAAGGCTACGGGTTACGCGTTACGAGACTATAGTACCTTTACCAGGCACTCTGGATGCTCCTACCATGACGTCACATGCACATAACCCCTTTTTCTCCACGGGGTGCAATACTCTTCGGGTTTCGGAAATCCCATGCACACCTATAACGTGCACCGGTGTCATGAATTTTGCTCGAGATTTGGAGAGTGTCGTCACGTTTTCTCCATTCACATTCGCGACCCCTTTATATACACCTGCCAGTCGTTCGACTATGATTCCTTCAGCCTTTCAAGGCATTGTTAAATCCACAGGACCAAGGATGTCTACCTACGTTTAGAATACCCACTTAGCTGGCAGTAGTAGGGATAAATTGTATTCGATGAATATCTCAGGTGTCTCAGAGCCTCACTCTGAGACATTAAGACAAGAGATGGACTCGAATACAAGTTCCACCTAAAAAATGTTCCGCACGGTCGACTGGATGACCCCTCTTTCACACAAATTTCCACTCCTAACCCAGTGAGCGGTTTGCCAACGAGCTTGGGAGAGAGTAGTAGGGATGATATCCATTCAATCGTGAGGAAGTGGAATATCAGTTATAATGGAAAGCGTTATAGTAGTTCAGAGGAATTTCTGACCCAAATAGAAGAATGTAGAAAAGGTAGTTCCTTGTCGGATAGGGATATTTTCAGAGCCTTACCGTTTTTGTAAAAACCGCTGGCTCAACATTGGTATAGGTTCCATCAGGATAAATGAGATAGTTGGAGACAATTTACTATCGATTTCAGACGCAGATATGGAGGAATTAACTTCCAAATGCGAGTCAGGGATGAGGGGCGTAGAAGGAAGCAAAGCCCAAACGAAGCTATAGCAGACTATCTGCTAAACCTTCGCCTTATTTTCCAACATTACGATACTCCGATATCGGAAAAGGAGCAATTTCAGATGGCAATAAATAATTTACACCCTAAGTATTTGGAGGCCCTTCCTAAAACAGAGTATCGTACCTTTGAGGAATTGGAAGATGCTGGCGAAAGGTTCGAAGCATCCAAAATGATAAGTAAGGCCTACGTACCCCCTCCACCTACTCAAGATAGTGTGTTACTCGAATTAGCATACCGTAACAACGCCGGAAAGTCCGAAGAGGTGGCTGCTACGGAAAATGAGAAAAACTACCTCGGATTCAGGAAATAACGGGACAATCCCAAATAATTTGAACAATAACAAAAAGCGAGGTGACAAAGGGCGTGGCAAAAATAATGGTAACAAAACTGAAGATCGATCAACTGGTGCCCCAAATAATTATCCCGAAAAAAGTCCAAGTGATGCATGTGCTTTAATCGGCCCTCCCGATATTCAAAACCCGCATGTACCACAAGCGTTTAGTACACCTCTTAATTTAAGCACTTTTCCGCCTTATTTTAATTATCACTTCAAGAGGGGAGCGCGGCTGCTGTTGGAATTGCAAGGAGGAAGGTCACCTTTTCCGTGCTTGCTATAAACTTAAACAGGTTTTCTGCCACATTTGTGGCCAACCCGGCCAAATCTCTACGAACTGTAGCGGATGTTCGGGACCCAGGTCGGGAAATGAATAGGGGTGAGTGACTCTAGGGTCCGATCATTGCCCCCTTTGTTGTTAAGGCCCCTCAGATTTTGCTAGATCAAGTCAATACGGTACTTAATGAGCGGCGCCTTTTCATTACTGTCAGTGTCGATGGTCGGTCACTACATGGACTCTTCGATCCAGGCTCGTGATAACGGGAAGATCGAGGAAATCGCCGGACAAGCCACTTTACCCCTTAAGTTTTTAGGTTTAAGCACATTTTTGTCAGTTCGGTTCCCACTAACTTTCGATTGCGAAGTTTTGTTTGGTCACGATTTTGCGGAATTGTTTGATTTTGACGTTAGATTTAAGCCTCGTATTTCGAGAATAGGAAACGGAATTTGGCGAACGTATCAAGGACAAGTAATTGGTTCTAAAGCAACAATGCTACTGGAAATAGCAAACAATAGTGTGAAGGCTGCGGATATTTCTCTTTTGCACGAACCCATGCAAACCTGTGCTGGCATAAAAGAGTTGAAACCATCAGAGGCTAAATATTTAAAGGATTTTCTTAAAAGGAAAATTCCTCCTATGCCAGCTAAGCTTCCTACCAAACACTTGGTGAAACACCACATCGAGATACAGGGACATCCTCCTATCAAATAGGCTTATCGGCGTCTTTCTCCTGGGTTTCATGAATCCTTACGAGAATCAGCCGAGAAGCTGGAAGCTGAGGGAATTATAAGTCCTAGTAAGAGCGAATGGTGTAACCCAGTGGTAATGATTAGGAAGTCTTCCAGTACCGGGCAAGGGGCTTTATCATTATAACCGCATGCCATTCGGGTTATCGGGAGCTCCGGCAACGTTTCAGCGATTGTTGGACCGACTGATAACACCTGAATTTGAGCCCCATGCATTTAGTACATGGATAACATTATTGTAGTTAGTGAAACCTTTGAAGAACACATTCATTGGTTAGAGAAAGTCTTGGATGTAATCATCAGTGCCGGACTTACGGTTAATCCGGATAAAAGCGAGTTCGGTTGCAGTCAGGTGCGTTATCTCGGATATTTAGTGGATAAGACAGGAATGCACCCTGACTCGGAGAAAATCGAGCCGATAACATCATATCCTGGTCCTACTACTTTGCGCAAACTTAGACGATTTCTGGGTATTATTTCGTGGTACAGGCGATTTATAAAAGATTTCGCCCAAAAAGCAGACCCACTCCATCAATTGTTAAAGAAAAATCGGAGGTTCGATTGGGGGGAAGACCAGGAAAAAGCCTCCCAAGAATTGAAATCCGAATTAATTGCCGCTCCCACGCTATCAAGAACAGATTTCAGTTTGCCATTCTGTTTACAAACATACGCAAGTAGTACGGGTTTGGGTGCGTCCTTACCCAAATCCAAGATGGCGTGGAACACGCCATAGCCTTTGCAAGTCGATCGGTTACGGGTCCTTAGGGATTTAGTCGCGCATCACCTAGATATTGCCTCTGACCGTCAGGCGAAGTATTATAACCGCCATAGACGTGATATTCGATACCAAGTAGGTGATATAGTGTCGCATGGGACTCATACTTCATCGTCGGCAATAGATTATGTGGCGAAGAAATTGGCTCCAAAACATGCAGGTCCGTTCAAAGTCACAGAAGTAATATCACCAGTAGTTTTCAAAATCCAAGATGAGACCGGAATAATTGAAAAGGCTCATATTAAAGATTTAGAACACTATTGATCGATTGACCCCAGCCTGGTTAACGAAAGTCCTTTTTTGCAGAGTGAAGATGTGGAATAAGATTCCCAAATGACGTCCGGAGACGGTTCAGGTACTTCGAAGGCGTCGGGGCCATTTCTGTCCATTTAACTTCCGATGCCCCCGCGCCATCAATCAGGCCCCCTTGCTACGCAGCGTGCGAGAACCGGTCGACCGAAGGGACCGGTTCCCGTCATTCCCAGAGGTTCCACAGAACCGCCGCTATCGACCAGTGAGGGTGCCAGAACAGGAGGACTAGCGGTACCAGCAGAGAAGAGACGAGAAAGGCCTCGCAAACCGGGTTCGACCGGAACCGAAGGTTCTTCTGAGGCCGTGGGTTCTCCCGGGGCCGGAGATTATGGAGGAACCGCTAGTTCCACATGAGCCGAAGGTGGCTCAGGAGAGGGAAAAATATCGAGCCGTGAGAGGGGAAAACCTCGTCGGCGAACCCATGGCATCTCGATTGCTCAACTTGTCCGGCGTCGTGGTCCGAGGAGTCTCCGGAAGCTCAAAGGGAGCTATCCCGAGGGTTCCGCCCCACCTAAAGCCAAAAAGGCGGACGAGGAGGAGGAAGGACTCCGCCGAAGTCAGGGGCTTAGAAATAAATAAAGTACCTTCCAAATCCTCACCCGCCTCCAAGCCAAAGGTGGAGATCGGGATTTCTCGGGGGAAGTTGGACGATGGGGACGATTCTGGGAGACGTGATCGGGAGGTCAGGGTTACCGAGGAGGCGTCGCCATATCCTTTTCCCTTACGGGATTATGAAATACCCTCCCCTCTTCAATCTATAGATTCCCAAGTTTCAGCCCTGCTCGGCTTGCCTCCTCCACCTCCTTCCACAGAAACAACTACTTTCGAGACGGAACTCGGTCTCCCTCGATGGGTGCTGGCGTTCAGCAGGTAGCGGCTTTATCTGCATTTTCGCCAGCCTCTGTAAGAGAGTCGGCCCCTGGGTTTCACGGGATCCCGCAAGGGGATCTGATGCTGGCCCAGCGGCGGTTTGAGGGGCAACAGCCTGAGCTCTGTTCTCCCGCCGCTCATCGCATGCTGCAAAGAGGCCTGTGCCAACCTTTGATGCCTCCACCAGAACATGGTTGCTGGAATTGTCATAGGGTGGGACACGATTTCAATCACTACCGTTTTCGGAAGGGAATATTTTCATTCTATTGCGGAAAGCCAGGAGTCAGAGTCAACCAGTTCCCGTGATGTGCGTCGGAGTGGAGGCAGGGAGTTTGGAGCCCGTATACTCATCGAGAACAGGGTGTCCGTCCTCCTTCGTGTCCCGCCCTTACGCCACAATCCAGGCCATTGCCTGATTCTGTCCGTCATTCGACATTCCCTTCTGGAGCCGTCACGTTAGCGACGTCGGATGGACGGTCGGGAGACAGAGCGCGTTTAGACGCGGATCACCCGTTGTTATCGAAAACACTTTAGTAGCTTACAGTCTATTAAGGGACTTTGAAGTTATCCTTGGTAAAACCGGCTCGTATATTATACACAAACTTTCAACAATCATTATCTATTGCGGGCTCGATAGATGGCACACTCTAATAAGGATAATTTCCTTTATTGTTGCGAGACTTGTAAACGGCAGATCGCAATGCACAGTTTATTTAATTTTTTGTCTCCCTCTTCTCTCTTTGATTAGTTCTTTCACGTTTGTTCTTCCAAAGTTATATATCCTTTTTTGTAGTCATACAAGAACACCCCTCACAGTTTTACCCTTAAATTAATGAAACAATCTGGAGGTCGGATTGATAACGCCTGCTGGTCTTGGCATCCCGCGGGTCAATCTAGGAAGGGGTATTGTAACGTGGTGGTAAACAACCGTTATAGATCCTCCTCCCATATTGAGTAATTGAGAGAGATCAATTAAAAGACCACGATACTTCCATGGCCGGCACGAGCTCAACTTAGTAAATAAGTAAAGAATAAGATTTGTTAATTTAAGGTAGGTAGTACGTGAGGAAAATTATTATTTCGTTGAAAATTTAGGAGACAAACTGGAGAAAATGTGTATATTTAGTTTAGGATTTTCTAGCGAAATAGGTAAAACAGGATACCTGGAGAAAGTGGAGTGAAAACCAGACGTCTTACTCTGAATCCTGAAATCTCAGAGTCTCGAGAACTAAGAAAATCCAGCAGGAAAAAACACTACCGCTGAACACTAAACCACCTGCACTTCACATTACACTACACGGGCCATCTATCCCTCACACTAATTTCTGGCTCGAAATTAATAATTCCTACACTAAACAATTATTAGGAGCCTACACGACGTACTTGGCCATACTCCGCTCGGCACCGGTCACCCACAAATGGGCGCAGCCATCTTGCCGTTCTATTCAAGGGGGCATTAACCAAGAAGACGGAAGTGGCGAACGGATGCGAAGATAAAGAGGGCAACACCGGCCGGCATGCAATTCTGGCAGGACCGATGGAAGTGGGGGAATCTGAGAGCAACAGGACGCTACTCAGTCTCGTGTCGACCATCGACGTTAGTAGATTGTCAAGAGGTACAAAGAAGAAGGATCCTATATCTTATTTGCTAACTTGGACGAGTCCATTTTTCCGAACTAGCGTGAAAGACTGACTCACAGGTTTCCTTGGCATTCAGGTAGGCATCTTTACTTCTCCTTCCTCCAGAGTATAATTATTTTTCATGTTGGCTATTGTGTGTTTATTTTCGATATAATGTGTATCGGTATGTTCGAGAAGTATGACTTCTTATAAAAGGAAAATTTTGTTCGCGGGCCTTCCGCCATATTTCAAGTAGAACGTTAAGCTTTGTTTGTGCAGAATAATAATTTTGATGTTGTTCGCGATTCAATTATGTGGGACAAAATTTATAACTTAAGCCAGGTTGTGTAGATTAAGAAATATAGTAGACTCTGGAGTGTGATCTCGCGAAACAAATGTCGACATGTCAACGTGGTTTTGGGTCCGTGACTTTTCTCTTATTTCCTCTTAAATCATTATAACTTTATGAATTAAGGTTCAAGTGCTTTATTTTCTCTAAAAATGAGTCTGTAGCTTTTTTCGCCCCCACTTATCCCTCTACCGCTGATTAGAAAACTTTTACATAAGAGCTTGGGAAATTTTAACTTAAATTTTTATTGATATTTTATTATTTTCGTTTATTTTAAAGTTAATTAATTAATTAATTAAAAAATATTTTAAAATTAAATAATATTAAATACATTTTAAAATCAATTTTAACCACAACAGTTACTTATTGTTTGGAAAGACAAACATGGACTAACGAATATATAAGAAATAAAGTCAATTTTACATGAGTAATAAGGAAAGGCCGATTTTAAAATGGAGAATTTAATTAAAAGTGCGCCAAAGTAAATGGAATTAAAATTTTTTAAATTGTGTAATAATTGATATAAAAATCATTTTTTATAAAATAGTCTGATAAATTTTATTTACATTTAATATTTCAGTTTCCAAATGGATGAAATTTTTAATAAACTTATTTAGGAAAATAGACTATAATATTTTTCTTTTTTTGGGTATTGTTTTCACGATCTGAAATTTTTATATTATTAATCTCAAAATCAAAATAGTGATCAAATTGCCATGCATGTTGTGACAAACCAGTATTTTATTTGTCTAAATCACAATCCCGTTTGTGTTCATAAATACGCGTTTTTAATGTTCTACCCGTCTCACTAATATAAATCTTATTACAAACTTTACGATTTATCATATATACTAAACCAAATAAGTTTTCTTTGTTATCTTTGTCTTTATTTTTAAACAAATAAAACTTATTAAGTGTGTGGTTGTTTGTAAAATATACATTAATGTTATATTTTCTTTAGCCACTTATAAGACACTCAGAAAGACCTTCAATATAAGGAAATGAAATCTTTAGATCATATTTATTATAAATTTCAATCCATTTTTTATTTTTAGATGAATTATTATAAATTTCATGGATTCTTTCTTTGATGATTTTGTTTACTAATTGGAGTGGGTAATTATTTTGTACAATAGTAATTTTTAGTTGATCTAAATTTTCTTTGCGGAATTGAATATTACTTAATTTAACACATCTATCAATAAGACCTTTTATTAGACCAATTTTTTGAGAAAATAAATGATAAGAATTGTAATTCAAATAACGTCCTGACCAAGATTCAATTAATCTAGATAAGAAATAGAGTTATTCTCCTCTTTTTCAATCGCGAACTTAATTGACTTTTCCATATTGTTCAAAGTCTTAATGATTTCTTCCATTTTATCAGTAAGAACAATTGTTAGGATATCGTCTACGTATCTTTTACAAAGAATCATTCTAAAGGTTTAACTATCCAGAGCCCTTCTCTCTAAATCTTCCACTACTAAATTTGATACAATAGGGGATAATGGGAAGCCTTTGGGACAACCTGAAACTTGTTAAAAAAATTCATTATTAAAAGAAAAAACTGTGTTATTTAATACTGTCCCAGTGGCAATAATAAATTCATTTTTGGAAATTTTTGTTAAATTATAGTTCAAATTTAATTTTTCTTCTATGCAATCTAATGCAAGGTCCATTGGAATATTATCAAACATTGATACCACATCTAATGAAACCACAGAATGTGAATCCGACACTTTAACATTTTTCAGTTCTTCTTTTAATTCCCATCTATTCTTTACAAAAGCTTGAGTTTTGCCAGAAATTGGTTTTAAATAATTTGTAATATATATTGATAAATTATAAGTTTGTGAACCTACAGCGGAAACATTCAAACGCCATTTTAAAATCTGTTTTGCGCACTTTTGGTAAAGCATATGCTTTAGAAACAACAATGTTATTTGTTTTTAATTTGTGAGCCATGTACTCATTTATAAACCTTTTCTTTTCCCACCTAATTGCAATATCATTACATTTTTGCTTCAAAGTTGTAACAAGACTAGTTTTTATATTTTTATATAAAATGTCATTTATTAATAGATTGTCAACTGTTGTTATGTAATTATTTCGATTTGCAGCTACAGTTATATTACCCTCATCTGCTTTCAGTACTATTAAATCCTTATGTTCATTTTGAAACTTTTCTAAAGGTTCATCAATTTTATTTACATTTTTAAATTCATTTAAAAAATTGTGATTTGTGATTATTTGAGTTGTTCTTTTTCTAATATTCAATTTTAGTTCTTCATCTTTTACATTTTTGATGCAATTTTCCACATTAGCAATGATGTTATTTGCCGGAATTTTTTTAACATTGAAAGGAATACCATGTTTATTACCGAAAGCCCAAGTTTCAGCAATTTCATTTGGGATTTGTATATTTGATAAAATTTCAAAGCACTTTTTTAAACGAAACTCTGTGTAGTTCGTAGGATATTCCAAATATATTTTTTTTTGATAAGTCAAACTTTAGTATACATTTATTTCTTTTTTCATATTTTAATTTATTAAGACTTAAATTTTGTGAGTTGAAAAAAGTCAAAATTGAAATGTCTTTCTCAATATTTTAAAAACGGTACTTTAAACGATTAGATTCATTTCCTAAATGTTTTATGTTTCTCACCAAATTATTAATTTCGTAGTTTAAACATTTTTGTTGAAAAATTCACTTAGTTTTTTCAAATTTAGGAATTAATTTTTAATTTAAATTATGTAGATTACATTTGTCTGTTTGATGTTGCATATGTGCTGGAATCAGAGCTTCTTTTCTAAATCTGATTAAAAAAGTGCGTTGCTCCTTTAGATGAACCAATGTTCGATTGGTGTGTATCCAATTTCCCATAAGTCGAATCGGACTGTCGCCATACCTTCTTTTTATGTAGTTTAAATAACCCATGATGTTCCAAAACGTGATTGACCTTCTTTATTATTAATAATTCAGTGATTGGAGTTTATCCACACTGTGCAATTTCTTCGACCGTTAATATCATCAATTTAGAGAATGTGTTATATTCTGGTCGTACTTTCCAATATAAATAAAAATGGATTCAGATGTCAATGAATCTTTATTCGTCAATTTTAATTGATATAATCAACGTACGTTTCAACCCAGTTGCAGGTTTTAACAATATGTAATACATTTTAAAGAATTAACAAATTTTATTTTTTTTAAATTGTATTGTGTATAAATTTACCTGTACAATTTTGATATTAAAATCCAAAACAAGACATTTCAATTGTGCTTTATTCCTTACGAAGGAGCATAATTTTGAAGTGAACCCATTTTGCTAATTGTTAGAAGTTTAAAATTTTTAATGAGTAATATTAACGGCCGAAGAAATTTCACAGTGTCGATAAACTCCAATCACTGAATTCTTAATAAAAAAGCGCGGTTTTAGACGGGGAGGTTAAGCTTCACAAATTTATGTGTCCGTACGCAATTTATCAACAGATGATAGTCAGTTCCTGTTGAAAGGCAGCAGTAGCGTAACCAAGGGCGTGTGACCCCCCCCCCACCCTTTTACGACGGAACAGGCCTTTAAACAATGAATTTTGTAATAGGAATAATATTATTATACCATTAGGTCAGTTACTACATGGAAAATGTTAATTTAGACCAAGTTCTCCATTATTTGGCGAGAGTAGCATATAGTAAATGAGGTATTTGAATGCGGAGTTGAATTATGGATAGAAGTAGATAGTGAATCACATGGTAGTTAATATTTCGGTTTGATTATGAATGAGAGAGCAATTCAGGATCTCAAGGATAATATATTTGTATCTCCTAGATTGTTATGGTTAGAATTATTGTAGGTATCAGAAGATTATGTATAGTAGTTATCTATAGAAGTGATCCAAGCGAAGAAATAGACGCCTTCTAGGACACTTTATATGATACCATAAGTACTTGCGATCATGGTGAAAGAATCATTCTACTGCGAAATATGAACATATGGTTCACATGTACACCTAGTTTAGAGGAGATAGCCACTTTACAATCGATTTCATAGTTGCAGATGAAAGTCTGAGAGAGATGTTGAAAGATACAAGATTCATACGGGCTTCTGAATGCAATGCTGATCATTAACTTCTAGTGTTTAAAATAAACTTAGATCAGGGATGGAAAAGAAAAAGTCCTTAGCAGTGGGGATAGAAATATACTTGAAAATGACTGCAGACACAAAAATAGGAAAGTTAAACTACTAGTCAATGAAATCAACGGTAATAACAGAAGAGAAGAAAATGCAAAACTACTGATAAGGAAGCAATTACATATTTTCTGAATTGGCTTTGGTCAATATGAAGGGAGGAAGAAGTACATAGTTAGGCAGCATGAGAAATAGCAAGGGTGAAATGCTGTATGATACAGATGAGATACTAGACGTTTTGAGAGAGTCTACTAAGGCATTATTGAGAGATAAAGCTACAAGACCCCACAACTGCGATATAGAGCACGATGCGTAGGAGAATTCAATTGATTTATGTATCTAGAAGGGAGAAGTTCCAGGTGACAGGACAAAAGCGGTTATCGTGCTAATATACAAAAGGAAAGGGAGGTAAAAGCAACTGCATTAATTACAGAGGTATGAGCTTATTAAGTACCGTAAGTCAAATATATTCAAAAATACTTATTCGTCGGGTACTGAAAATAAGAAAAGAAAATATGTTGGTGGCAAAGCGAGTGTAAGGATAAATAGAAAACTGAGTGACTGGTTTGATATTACGCAAGATGTCAGACAAGGATTGGTTATACCCATAATAACTATTGTACTCATGGGAAAGTGTCTAAGAATGACCCTCTTCGACGAAGACGGCGTGCATCTCAGTAGAGTGACCGTGTGTGGAATAACATTCGTAAATGATAAGGTTCTAATCGCAGAATCAATAAAAAACTTGAAAAGAATGCTGGAGCAACTGAATACAAGCATAAAGAGCAGAGGCCTAAAAATTATCGTAATTAAAACAATAATTATTGTGTTCAAATGAAAGATAAAGAAAACAATATGAAGCATTGTCTTAAATGATAAAAGAATAGAGCAAGTACACGGAAAAAACGATATCGATTACAGAAAAATATTTTTGTTCTTAGAACTAGAAAGTATATTTCTTGCACCAACACTACCGAATGTTCCTCTTAGCCGTACTAGTATAGGTGTAACAGCTATACAAGTATTCCTAAACGTCATATTGCTCCACGAAGAATACAACTTTGTTGACGTGAAAATACGTGATATGAACATTCTTTTATGGTGCTACAAACTAAAAATATACGCACACATGCATACATTCGTAAGACGCTGTTTTTCTGGATTAGAAGGTCTAAAAACGTGGAGATTTGTGAAAAAAGATACGATACGAAGAAACTTAAAAAAAAAAACCCCTCGAGCAAATGACGCTTACCTTCCATTTTAAGGTTAGAGTCGCACGTGTATGCGAAGCAATATATTGGTCCCGCGACAAATCAGTATACTTATCTCACCTATACTGCATTGGTCCAGACACTATATACGCGTACTTCGCCGAACTATACTTATGTATAGTTTGATCAGCAATGCTGCTTTTTCCGTGTAGATAAGTACGTATAACTTGGTACACTATTCACTACACCGAAAAAAATATGCTACTATCTAAGCTGAATAATACAATGGACTAATACGTTTCGCCTAAATTATAACTCTTCAGGTAAAAATGTGGAACACTTTTGTACCGCGCACGCAACGAAATCTGAAGCACAGCGCGTCGGTAAGATAGAACTTTTACTATTTAAAATGTTGGGAAATATTAAACACCATAGTCCTAAACACATCTTGCCGGGCGCCTAAACTCAATGCATTGCTCAAGCGAAGCTCCTACTTTACAGATTCGTTCGATTCTCGCTGTTTGTTGTTATTTAAACCAGCCGAGTCGAATGGAGCGAAGCATAGCGATTATATTTTTATCAACGCACTATTATTTAGACGTTGAAAATTCTACATATAGAACTGCTCTCTGCCAATACCTACTTAATCGATGTAGTTCGGTATTACTATAGCGCCGGTTCTATACTCAGATATTATTGAACTAAGATAGTCGCATATTCTTTTCGGTGTAGTGATGGAATAATAGATTTGGAGTTAGATAGGAATATAAACTAGGGTAAGAAGGTTCTCGGCAGAGCAGGGTCCATAATCAAAAGTAACAATATATCAAATAAAGTTGAAAGGGCAATACATAATTCTATATTTATACAGACTTTGCTCTGAGATAGCGAAATCTGGACCTACCAAGGAAAGGATAAGCATAAAATTAACACGATTAACATGGCAAGAATGGTTGAAATGTGTGAATGAGAGCCTAAATAGAAAAGAAATAATAAGCTAGTGAAACACAAAGCTTTGTATAAGAAAATGCATGGATATAAGGGAAGCTAGAGAGGTATGTCAGAACAGAAAAGCGTGGCGACTAATAGTTTATAAGAAATGCATCAAGAAGAGTGTCAGTCGATTGAATAACGCCAGAATATTTGACAATTCTTCATTTATGAACAATTGAATCTATCTGCCTCGGAGCTTCCGGTATATATATAAATGAATTCCAGTAATATTATTATTCTGTTTCGCTTTCGATTCCTCTGAAATCAACCCCAATTTCCTACGACGAGGGTTTCTGCTGAATATGGTTACAATCATTAATAAGAAGTTACAGACAATTGTCCAGGGGTGGTACTGAAAAAAATAATCCCTAAGCAGAGGCGTGACAACAATGACGAAAGCTGAATGGCACCTGGTTTAGTTGTTTTGAACGGTGACTCTGTAATAACGGGCGACCTCTCAGAGTATGTAGTCTTATTCTTGCATGCGGGGCTCTACAGGGGAGGACGAACCTCTTTCTCGGCAGAGCTTACGATAATGGGTCGGATAACAATGCGGACTGCGCTAGAATTGGGGGAGCCAATAGAGACTAATCAGCATCGACGAATTTTTTCGATTCCAACGATATATTACTTGCCTATAAATGTTAAATATTTGACGGAGTTTTAATTCGGGAAACTGCAGCCTAATATTCAACTGAATACTAAATAATTTTCAACCTTTATAGACAAATTAAATATCTTTGAAATCGGAAAAATACGTAGATTCTAAATACATTTCTTTTAAATCACTGATTGCAAAATTAAGCATTCTTTTATCTGTACTTTTTCCATTTTCCAACAAAGAACCCCTAAGATAAGGGATGGTCTGCTCAAGCTTACAGATACCTGACCAGAAAGTAGGTCCTTGGTCAGCCCAGTCAGGTTAGCTTGACTTGGTCAGGAGCATACCAACCACCGTGCTAGAGTGCTATGATACGAGTATGGATTCTTTACAATGAGGTTACATGTGACAAGTGGATGCACTTTAGTGCGAAAAACACCTAGAACTACAGGACTTTTTGCATTAACGTCTGCAAAACCATGCCGAATAATTCCGGATAAGGGGGCTATGTGAGCGAAGCGCCTACTCTATCACAGCCAGAACGAGCCAGTAACATAGAAAGAGAAGCAACACTGAGTCCAACTGCGGACAGGCATCCTATAAAGTTAGTATGATGCTTCAAGACCTGGCTGATAATTAAACCAAAAGACAAATGCATGAACTCACCACAAAGATAAGCTGGGCAAGACGGTACGTGTTCGATATTTGTCATAATAACCGTAATCAGAATTTCCCGATATCTTGTTCCGTTTTAGTTTCTTGTGCGTTGTACGTTCTTCCTTCGTGTTAGTGTGCCCGCGGCCCATGAGTATCACCGTATTACGCAGTTACTGTGCTTGCACTTTACATAGTTGGTGTTCGGCGACACATCCGCACTGATTTGTTAAGACAAATAAGTCTTTATTCATTCGCTGTGTTACGGACGTTGCTATTCAGTTTGGAATTTGAAACACTAACTCTATTATAGCAGATTTTAATGATCTCTTTGTGCTTAAAGAGCAAGATAAGCTTTTTGCGTTAATAAACCGCATGGTTGCCCGTCTCATGGCAAATGAAAATCCGCCTCGGCAGTTGCTGCTTGGTCGCCTGTCAAATCTTCGCGAATTTTGGGAAAATTACGGTTTTATCTGGTACGTATTGTGAGTGGCTTGCGTTTCGCGACCGACTTTCTTCACTTGTTATAGAAAATGATTCTCTTTCGGATGCGGAACGCTTGCATTATCTAAAGGCAAGTCTTAAAGGAGAAGCGTTGCAATAACTGCAAATCTTTGATAAATGAATATTTAAAGAAAATTGTCGAATTACCTGATATAACGTCAGTTTGGTTAAATAGTTCGAAAAATATGCGTATTATAATCTCGATCAATCTAACCAATTTCTTGATTCTCGTATTCGTACCAGAGAAGCTATAGTTAATATGAAAATACGGTCTGACACTAAAAGTTCTTGTCCCCCCGCGAAATTTTCTCGGCAAAAAATTAACGCTCATCAAGCGTCGTCGAAATTGTATTGTTCTCTATGTAAAGAAGAGCACAACCTTTTTGCGTGTCCTTTAATGAAAAAAAAATCGGTAGATGAGCTATACGAGTATATTTGCGCAAGTTTTCGCTATTTTAATTGTTTGGGAAAATATCTTCACCGTGCATGTCAAAGTAAAAGATTATGCTACCACTGTCAAAAATTCCATCACTCCCTTTTACATCGGGAACAAGAGGCTTCCGCTTCTAATCCGAATGATTTAAGACCTGCAGGCAATTATTCTAATAAAAGTGTGTCGGAATCAAAACCTAAAGATGAAGATTTGAATACAATTTCGACTCATCTTCACGCAACGAGAAAAAATCGCCCAGCTGTTTTGTTAGCAACAGCTCAAGCAGTGATAGAAGCGCCTAATGGTCGCCGTGTTTATTTCCGCGCAATGTTAGATCTTGGATTTGAAGCTACGATCATGTCAGAATTTGTCGTGCAATTGTTACGCATTCCGCGAAAGAAGTTTCACGTTACTGTTTCAGGTGTAGGAGCTAAAGTTTCTGAGCAAGTGTATCATTCTGTTTTAGTAATGATTAAGAGCCCCAAGTCTTGTGCGACAACGCTTACGACTCAAGCATTCGTGCTTTCGCAACAAACGGCTCATATTCCAACGCATTTTTCTTTTATGGACATTCCAAGTAACTTACCCGGTTTAGATCTTGCAGATCCAAGAATGGAATCTAATGAACGAATGGATTTAATTATCGGGGTGGATATATTGGGTCAAACTTTACTTGATGGTGTTTGTCACGATGAATCAAGGAATCTTTTTGCGCAAAATATGATTTTTTAGTGGATGGTCCATCCTGGCTTTCCAGCCCTTCGGAGGCTTGACCTAAGCGCAATGCGGGCACAATCGAACCGGAGCACGAGGAGTTAATCTCTGCTCATCCAGCTACGACTCAGAAGGAAAGTAATTGGCAATCGAGATTGATTGTCCGATAGTCATCTTGGGATCGTTGACTTCGTATCACAGCTTATGTATTGCATGCAGTCAAGGCTTCCAAGACTGAGTTGGTTTTCACAGATCTTTATCTGCTGAAGAGATCCATGAATCCTCTTTATTTTGGGTACGCTATGTTCAGGCACAGACTTTCCATCGCGAGATTGATTCGCTCAATGCAGGTGAAAGGTTAACAACTAAGTCTTTATTGAAAAGGCTAAATCCACTTATTGATCGGGATGGCATTATTCGTCTTGATTGGCGCTCGAAGTAAGATTAGAACGATTGTTCAGCGTTGCATTACATGCACGCGCGATAAGGCTAAAACGGAAACTCAACTTATGGGTGACCTTCCAACTCCTCGAGTCACCCCATCACGTCTTTTTTCTCATACCGGAATTGATTATGCGGGTTCATATCTGATTCACTCAAGTTCAGGCTGTGGCATAAAGTCACACCAGGCTTCGATCTGCATCTTCGTCTGTTTCGCTACTAAAGCGATCCATTAAGAATTAGTACACGATTATACTACTGCATCCTTTATAGCCACCTTTCAACACTTTGCATTGCGCCGCGGAATTCCTACTGATGTATACAGTGACAATGGTCCAAATTTCCGCGGGGCGGATCAAGAGCTTTCGCAAGCTTTCTGGAACCTACGAAAGGATTCAAATTTAGCTGATCTTTTAGCCTCAGATGGCACGACATGGCAATTTATACCTCCTATCGCTCCACACTTTGGTGGGTTGTGGGAGGCGGGAGTCAAGAGTGTGAAACTACATCTACGCAAAACATTGTCAAATGCTACGTCTACTGTTGAAGAGTTTGAGACACTGTTGTGTCAAATTGAATGTTGTCTAAATTCTCGCCGCCTCGTGCCAGTCAACGAAGATCCGGAAAGTTTCGAGGCGCTCACTCCAGGCCATTTTTTAAGTGGATCTGCTTTGAAGGTTGTACCGACCGTCTCTGTTCTTGACGTCCGCGAAAACTCTTGTCTCGTTAACAAATTTATCAACGAATTTTAGAACATTTTTGGCGTTTGTGGCCGCAAACTTTTCTTTAATCTTTGCAGCAGCGAACCCAGTGGTTTTCACGGCGAACAAATCTTCAAGTTGGAGATCTCATACTCTTAAGGAATGCCAATCTACCCCCCGCCAAGTGGGAGTTGGCTCGTATTATTAAGTGTATCCTGGGTCGAGATGGGGCAGTACGTTTTTTTCATGTAAAAACTTCGAATTCTGAATTTGGTCGCCCCATCTCGAAACTAGTTCGCTAGCCTATTCCTATCGAATCATAGTGTGTTAATTCTTGGTCATTTGTGTGTTCTTGCCTTATGCTCTTTTTTTTCTTTTGCATGTTTAATTTTTGTGATTGTGATCTTTCACTAAGCTCGCAAGGTGGCCGGTATGTTCGATATTTGTAAGGATAACCGTAATCAGAATTGCCCGATGTCTTGTTCCGCTACTGAGCCCATCGGCAATAGTCGTGCGTTCTCGGCGCTCAGCCCGAACCGACGTACAGCTTTGCTTCCAGTGTTGATCTGTTTCTCGAGATGTAACGAATGTTCTGAACCTCGTTGGAAAACTATGCGTTACCGCCTTTGTCATGTGAACGCTGTTAAATAAAGTTAAAAGTGAAGAGAATTGACTAATCTCTCCTTGATTCTTGAACCACCGTATTCAATACAAACAGTACGCATGCCGAATTCAATGTGTGATTGACTACATACTAACTGGCAGGAGTTTCACCGCCAAATTTCGATTATTTGCGCGCGAACTGCCCAACCATTATCACACACTTAACAAGTCAAAGTTGATGACCAGCAGGCAGCATATTGTTAACTGAATACAGCTACGATCTGACGCTAGGAGCAGTATAGAACGGAGGGATGGGAAGTTTTCATCGACCCATCAGCATCTGGCCAGCATTTTTACCTCATATCTACAGTCGGAAGAGCCTATTCCGCAGTGGTTGATGCAAGGGCGCACAATACTCCTGGGAACGATGGGCAACGTACCTGTATTGAAGAATTACAAGCCAATCACTTGACTGAACACACTTGTCACACGGCCATTATATACGCAATCGAATAAGGTCATATAGGCCGGGTACAAGGGCAATACAAAAAAATTATGGAACACATACCCACGGGCGCCACCCTTCATAAAGGCAGTCCTGAAATTTTAACTAAAAAAACAAGGAAATTTCTGGGTGCCCCAGTTCGAATTCTACCTGAATGATAAAAAATACGGCACGATAGTCTACGGTATGCGATACGATAAACGAAAATCACAAAAAAATGCCTTAAAAGGGCTATCTCGGTCGTGGGGTTACGTAAACAAAATTTGGCAAGAATTTGGTTTAGAATAAAATAAATATAATAACAAATAATTGAGTAATGACAGGCCAAAAGAGATATTTACAACTGCGCTGTAGGATATGTACACAATACCGATACAAAATAAACGATACTGCGGTTGCAGTATATTGGGAAATAGACATGCGTTAATAATTGTATATTTCTCATGTTAGATAAATTTGGCGGAAATGACTGCCCACTGACGGACTTTGTGGTCATTTCGCCCTGGGTCTATTCTTAGGTTGTATACTATGAATAAACCTTAACGATATTGAGATAAAAGATTATATTCTCAACGGTACAACAAATTGGACCGAATTGTCTATCTACTTACAGATTTTGTGTTCAATTCGCCCAGAAAATTAGTATTGTTGGTGCCTCAATTGGGCGCAATTACCTTTTAAATATGAATTTTCGGTAATTGGCCCATGGTCCACCCTCACCAGGAACGAGCCTTGGGTATGTAGGTGTCCTTGAAGCCAAGCGGAACAAAAAAATACCAGAATCAGCCTAAAGGGATTAAATGAAGGTATCAGGACTGTAGAAACCTCACTAAAAAGGGTGACAGCAAATCCTAATCCACGACGCCACGTAGTGTAGACATTCTTGACCCTTCCCTCTCAAGACCGCAAAATCCTCACAATTGTTATACACATACAAAAAAATACCAAGCCTTATCAAATCATCTTAAAATTAAAAACTTACAAAACGCAGTCATGGAGTGCCGAATTTTACTTGAGGTGTCTAATATCAGTGTAATTAAAATAATAATTTTAATTTTTTACTAGATCATTGTGATGGTGCCAAACTGCATCATCCCAAATCCCCTCCCTTTTGGGGGGACCAGACAGGTCTCAAACCAGGCGGGAGACGGTAAAATAAATTCAAAGCCAAATTAAACCGAAAACCAGAACCAAACGCAGGACCAAAATCTCCGTGATCAGCCAGAATTAAAGAGAACATAACGATAACATTCTCAAAAAAGTATGTTTTGCGGTCGGGATGATTCGGGGCACAATTCGGATAGGTGGCCTTTTTGCGTCCCTTCTGGCCACATCCGAAACAGAAGGTCCTTCTCGGGTGGGGACTTTGGGAGTAATGGTGGGAAGTCTCCTGGCAGTTCCAGCATCCGAAATCACCGGTCTCTCGGAAAAATGTTATGGTGTCCGGATCCATGTCACTGGAAGTAGGGACGGCAACGTCGAGAATGGACTAGATGATATCTACCCACTTCGTGAACAGATCATGAATCACCAAAATATATTCGAATCCGGATTTACTCCTAGGTAAGGGACCCATTATGTCGGCTGCTACTACTACCCATGGTTCTTTGACTACGCGATGTCCCATTAAACCCGCCAGTACTTTTTGCTCGACTTTGCACATTTGGCAGGTCGTAAAACTATTTACGTATCTGTTTACGTCCTTGTAATAACCGAGCCAATAGTACTTACGGGAAACTAACGCATAGGTCTTCTGAGTTCCTAGATGGCCAGCTTGAGAGTCATCTTAAGTTTCTGACAAAATGGACTCTTTTTCCACATCGGTAGGGACTAACTTCCAATCGTTCAGATCCTCAACGAAATCCGTCACTAACGGGTTGGGTCGGTAGTGGTAAAACCTGTTGTCTTTAATTTTACAAGTAGGATATCTATCCGGGAAGTCAGACACGGCTTGAAATCGTCTGGTATACCAGGTAGGGATTGGGTCTTTAATTAAGATAATTTCATCGATCGATAGGGAATAAAACACTCGGGAGAGAGCGTCTGGAACATGATGAGAGGAACCTTTTCTATGGAGAATGTCAAAGTCATACTCGGACAAAGACAGTGACCATCTCGCCAGTCTACCGATAGGGTTCTTTAAATTATGTAACCATTGAAGGCTACTATGGTGCGTTATCACCGTAAACTTATACTCCTCTAAGTAAAGTTTAAATTTCTGGACATCCCATACGATGGCCAGGCATTCTTTCTCGGTGGTAGTAAATTTAACCTCAGCAGCGGTCAAGGTCCGACTAGCATATGATATGACACATTCTACGCCGTCTACGTTCTGCGTTAGGACAGCTCCTAATCCGGTATTACTCGCGTCAGTTTGAAGGACGAAGGGAGTTTCGAAATCGGGACAAGTTAAGACAGGGGCCTGGGATAGGCAACGTTTAATTTCCTCGAAGGCAGCTTGCTACTCGTCCTTCCAAATTCACTGTTGTTTCTCTTTCACCCACATGGTTAGCGGAGATGCTAGTGTCGCGTAACATTGAATAAACCTGCGATACCAACTAGATAAACTTAGGAACCTACGAAGGTCCCTGACGTTGCGGGGAACCGGGTACTTAAGGACGGGGTCGATATTGTTAGGGTCTGTTTGGAGACCATGTTCGTTTACTAGAAAGCGTAGATAGTGTACTTGCAGGCAACAGAATTCGCACTTCTCGTGGTTAATCTCTAGACCTGCTTCGCGAATTTTTTTCAACACCATTGAGAGCCATTCGAGGTGTTCCTCGAAGGTTTTTGTGACGATGATTATGTCGTCTAGGTAGGGGAACGCGTGTGGTTCCATTTCTGGTCCAATCGACCTGTCTAATGAGTTGGAATGTCACTGAGGCGTTGGTGAGGCCGAAGGGCATACGCTTAAAGTGAATAAAGTGAAACAAGCCACGTCCCGGGACGGTAAAAGCTGTTTTGTCACGACTGGCACCATCCAGGGGGACTTGGTGGAAACCTTTGCACAAATCTATCTTGGAAATATACCGGGCGCTACGTAGTTTGTCAAGAATACCGTTTATTTGAGGTAGGGAGTATGCGTCTTTCTTTGTGACTTCGTTTAATTTTCAGAAATCTAAGCAAAACCGATAATCTCCACCAGGCTTAATTGCCATTACTACTGGAGATGAGCAACCGCTATTTGACAGCTCTATTATATCATGGGCTAACATCTTATCTACCTCCGCAACCATGGCTTCCATAACTTTTCAAGCTCTTAAATAATTTCGTGGTTTAATAGGAGGATGGTTGCCTACGTCGATGGTATGTTCTATCAAGTTTGTTAATCCCGGTCTTTCAGTAGGTTTTGGTCATTCTTGTTCTTAAAAAACTTTAAGCGAGTCAGCTTCTATCATCGAAAGCTCTATAAGTCCGCAACAATTTTCTAAGTTATTATTTTCTACCTCGAAATTATGCCTCTGGTTCAAGTTGTCTTTGAAAGCCCAAGTTGCGTCCTGAAAATCTACGTTTAGCTGCAATATTTTACCAAAGTCTAGACCCAATGCAAAAGCGACTAGTAGTGACTTTAAAACCCTAATAGCTATGGGTTGCGTGCGACTGTGTAATTCAATTCGGGCAATAATCTCATGAGAAATTAGTTCTATCTGTCTGTTGGCAACCAGGACGCGACCTCTTCGATTAATTGTTTTTAGGTTTAAGCTTTCGATCAGCTTTAGGCCGCCTGGTCCTACGAACGATCTAGACGCGCCACTATCAAATTAAGCCTTAATTTTTTAGCCCTGGATTGAGATGATGATTTTTGATTCTTTAATAAAGAATTGGTTGTCGAAGACAAAGAATGTTATTTCTCATTCTAAGGGGGTTTACACTCCCCTGAAGTTATTAAAATAAGAGTGTTTATTTAAATACTCTATTTCAAATAATTTAACGATTGTACAAGATTTGAATTTTCTTTCTATTTACTGTGCGCTTTATGTTTGAAAAAGATTAATCAGAACCCTTTAAAGATGCATTTCTCCCCGCAATACACCTTGTTTTTCAGTTTCCCGAACACCTGGGACACTCTAGCTTGGTGACGTATTTCCGGCCACATCCGTAACAGAACCTATTTCTTGGTATCGTGCAAGTAATGAACCCATGGCCAGTTTCGCCACAGTTCCAGTATTTGAATCGGGAGGGGGGATTTTCTGAGGGGTCAGTGGGTCTCTGAGAGGGAGGCTTTGAAGTTTGAGGATTTGTTTCGGGATTTGTTTTGGGCTTGGACTTGTACTCAGCTCTAAGATTATTTTCCTTCTCTTTGGTAAGACACATTAGGTCGACTGGATCTTCATAGCCGAGCGACTGCATGTCCTCCTTTAAAAACGTAAGCTTTTCCCGAGAGTTTTCAGGGCGATATCTCTTCTGAGCGATGGTGGCAAGACATTCGCGTTCCTGAATATCTAATATTCCGCTTGCGCATAATTTCATATGTATGCGCAGGGGTAGAGAGGGTTGTACCATGACCACAATGTCGATAGGGTGTACGAGAGTGCGGTGGAGGAATGAAGAGGTTATCTATCTCATCTTTCAAATTTGGAAGATTCCGAGTAAAATATTGTTAAATTATCGAAACCCGAAAAGAAACTTTTAATTTTAAAAACCAAAAACAAAATTTTTAATTATAAAAATTTCAAAACTTTTGAATAAAATATTGCCAAATTATCGGGACATGAAAAGAAATTTTAAATTTTGAAAACCAAAAAAAATTTTAAATTATGAAAAATTTCAAAAATTTTGAATAAAATATTGGTAAGTTATCAGGACCTGAAAAGAAAATGTTGTATTTTGAAACCCAAAAAATTTTAAAATTGATGAAAAATTTCGAAAATTTTGAACAAAATATCGATGAGACCTGAAAAGAGAATTTTGAATTTGGTAAATGTAACATTGTATCTCTTAATTTTGACGTAAATGTCGGATATAACAATTCTTAACTAATTTATTCGAATTAGTTTTACAAATTCTCGAATTTCTAAAACTTATACCAAGAAAATCATGCCAGATTTTTAGGACCATTTTTGGTTTCCAGCATAACCTGAAAGCGCCGCCCCACGTTGGGCGTAAATTGTCACACGGCCATTACATTCGCAGACGAATAAGGTCCTATAGTCCGCGCACAAGGGTAACACAAACAAAATTATGAAACACATACCTGCCGGCGCCAGCCTTCATAAAGGCAGTCCTGAAATTTTAACTAAAAAAAAGGAAATTTCTGGGTGCTCCAGCCCGAATTTAACCTGAACGATAAAAAATACGGCACGATAGTCTACGTATGCGATACGATAAACGAAAATCCCAAAAAAATGCCTTAAAAGGGCTAGCTCGGTCCTTAGGTAGAGGGGTGGGGTTAAGTAAATAAAATTTGGCAAGAATTTGGCTTAGAATAAAATAAATATAATAACAAATAATTAAGTAATGACAGACCTAAAGAGATATTTACAACTACGCTATAGGATATGTACTCAGTACTGATACAAAATGAAAAGAAATCAAGGTGGAATATAAAATGAAATAACACTCTGGCAATATGGGAGAAACATCGAGATAAAGTTAGAATATTAAATTCGATAAAATAGTAGACTGATAAATTAAGCTATATCCGGTAAGACATAAAAATGAACTTTAATTAATAAGCGATCTAACAAAAAAGAGGAGGGGGGGGGTCGGCAAAAGGAAGACGCACATGGAAATTGATTGCGAAAAGTTACAACCACAATAGGAAAACGAGGAAATGCTGGATAGGGGTCGGGAAGTTACATGAGGGAAGGGGTCGGCACAGGGTTCGCAATCAGCACTCGCATTATTCAAAAAAAAGGGAACGCATGAAGACACTGCAAATAATCCTAGCTCCTTAAAGGCACAGAATCACAGAAAACGAGGCGTAAGAATAAACACTGATCGGCATTCCATTAAACACAAAAACTACTCACTAATTATAGAGATCCATCCAAGGATCATTAAAAGTCTTTAACTATATGAAGAAAGGGTAGATAAAGACCTGACTGAGTCACCATAAAAGATTCAAATCCTCCCTCAAAAATCAGCAGAAGTAGATGGAAAATTTGACTTACAAAATTTGACACTGAGGTCAACACCCCGAGCTTACAAGCGATACTACTGAGACGCGTGCCCGGTGTGTCGACAAAGCACGAGGGAACTCATTTACGAAGTGCGGGGGGGGGGGGGGGGGGGGGGGGGGGGGGAGACAGACAAATTAATGCATCTAATTCTACTATGAATCTCTGCAGTCAAGAGAGAGATCGAAGATGCCACACGCTTCCTTCCTTTCTTCCAAATTGTAGACCATTCTCCTTAGGCGCAAAACCTTCCACGTGTTGATATCGAACCACAGGACCTGATGCCGATAAGGGATGACTGATTCCTGGCTGACGATTGGCGGCTGGAACGGTACTGCGACTGCAGGGGAGGGGGGTTTCCACCAACCCTCGAACGATATTGGGAAATATACAGGCGTTAATAATTGTATATTTCTCATGTTAGATAAATTTGGCGGAAATGCCTGTCCACTGACGGACTTTGTGGTCATTTCGCCCTGGGTCTATTCTTAGGTTTTATACTAAGAATAACCCTTAACGGTATTGAGATAAAGATTATATTCTCAACAGTACGACAAATTGCGCCGAATTGCCTATCTACTTACAGATTTTGTGGTCAATTTGCCCATAAAATTAGTATTGTTGGTGCTTCAATTGAGCGAAATTACCTTTTAAATATGAATTTTCGGTAATTCGCCCGTGGTCCACCCTCACCAGGAACGAGCCTTGGGTATGTAGGTGCCCTTGAACCCAAACGGAACCAAAAAAATATCAGAATCAGCCTGAAGGGATTAAATGAAGGTCTCAAGACTGTAGAAACCTCACTAAAAGGGGTGGCAGCGAATCATAATCCACGATGCCACGGAGTGTAGACATTCTTGAGCCCTCCCGCTCAACACCGAAAAATCCTCACAATTGTTATACACATACAAGAAAATACCAGGCGAAATCAAATAATCTTAAAATTAAAAATTTACAAAACGCAGTCATGGAGTGCCGAATTTTTCTCGAGGTGTCTAAGATTAGTGTAATTAAAATAATAATTTTAATTTGTTACCAGATCATTGTGATGGTGCCAAACTGCAACACTACACAGTGTATAAAAACTTCACAGCTAGTTTTAATTATAGTATTTTCAGGACAATCGAACCTGCGTGGCAATAAATGTACGCACAATGCTGCTCGAAGAAAGGCATAGCAGAATTTCAAAAGAACCTGCTCATTGGCATGGGTTGATTACCGAAAAGCTTTCGATTTATTATCCCATAGACTTATCATCTGTCTGTTGAGAAGCTTGAAGGTTTATCTGAAAATTATGAGGTGAATAAAGAGATTGATGCTGCTCTGGAAAACCAGATTTACTATATTGTCTGGAAAACCTCGCGTGACAACTAGCAATGTCACCTTTTAAAGTGGTGTCTTTCAGGGCAGCAACATAATCCCACTCCTCTTTTGCCTCACAGTATTGCTACTATCTCTCACAACTCGCCATTTCAACGGGTATAAGGCTACTTCTACGACAAACCTGGAAATCAAAAGCATAAGGTTACCCATGTATTTTACTTGGATGATCTTAAGATCTACGCTAAAAATAAAGAGCAACTAAATCTATCTCTAGGGATTTTCGAAGAATACACTTAGGAGGCTGGAGTGGAATTTTCATTAGAAAAATGCACCAGGGTTGATTAATAGGTAGGGAAACTTAATGACTTAATGACATCCTCGAGGAACCTATTATAGGTGTCAAAAACCTATTTACAATAGATACTATATAATTTTATGGCGAATAATTGTCTATTCATGGCACCGCCATACATCAATAAAGTTACAGTTAGGTGAAGGTACAAAGACTCGGTTAACAGCGTCAATTTCACGACAGTGCACTTCCGCTTCTTATATTTGGTTGAAAAATCGGTAGAAACCAGGTGAAAAAATAAGGCGAATCGTTGGTATTTTTTGTAAATTGTAACAGCACTGTTACGCGATAGGATTAGATCGATAAAGCCCTGCGCGAGAGGATCGGCGGCCAAAAATTAAATTGCATTGGATTTCATCTTTTATCAAATACTTATATCGTGAAACCGAACGAAACGTGCGAAAGCTTTAAGGAGTCCATACGCGCAACCCATACTCAAGCGTCCTCGTTGCAATGAAAATAAAAGGTGGTAACCTATTATAGGGACCTTGATAGGGTGTCGCCTTATTGCAAACTTATTAAAAATTCATCTAGATCGTACATTTATATATCTATATGCGATTAAAGAATGAATGAGACTTAGGCCAGGTAAAATAAAAAATAAAATACCTAAACCAACCGTAACGGAAAACGACCACGATAATCTAGATCTGGAAAGTGTCGCTGCACTTCCAAATGAAAACTGGGATATGATTAATGAAACACTTAAAAACACGGGCACCATCCCGATAACAATTATTAAGTCAATCGGTCGGGCTAGAGTTTTCGCTAGAAAAAGTATAGAAACCCCAATAAGAGATAGGTTAGACAAAGACAGACTGACTTAATCAACAACTACAGAACCAACACAAACTCGAGATAAACAATTTTCACTCTATGACCTCACACAAAATCCAAACAAAACCTTTAAGCCCATATTTTATTTTAGAAACCGATTAACTTTCAGAAAATATAGAGTTTAACGAATTCATGAACCAACAAAAGAAAAGATTTTTTAAAGGAAGGGAGAAAAAGGCAAACAATTTAGAATTATACTATTATCGGAACAAAAAGTCCTGACACTTGGAAAAAAGAAGCTCTATATCAGTGAAAAAAATCGCATTGAGTTCGCATTTAGCAATGCTAATTGGAAATCTTTCTACTTGTGAAATGACGTTTATCGTATCTCAGTAAAAAAAGTTTTTGTTTTTGTAAGAGCAACAAATGTGGAGAAAATTACACTTATCGAAGCCTAGATTTTAAAAGTCAACTTTTAGCTGTTCCTGCAGTCGCAAAACTGTCCGACAAAAATGGAAAAAATTCAAGTGGAGTCTGTGTCTATTTGGGAACGGAACCCAGCTTTGAAAATCCAAAAAATATAAAAAATTTTGGTCACCGGAATTGTTAATGCAAGAAAAAAATATCTTCGGTTTGACAAGAGATATCGAGACGAATCAAGACTTAAAAGAAAGTGTTTCGTATACTGATAAAGCTCGGACCAATAAAAATTCGATAAAAGTGTAAGTTTACCTGTAAAGTGAGTTCGCATAATTTGGACCTTGATAAGCTATGCTTGAGTCTCTTGAGGATATAGTGTACAAGAAAAGAGGTTGAAGGATGTTCATTGCCTGGCCGCTCGTGGCCGCTCGAAGTCTTTTGAAAAAAGGGGTCTGCTTCTGTACGGTCCCGTGCAGTGTGTAGGTATTGGCCGATGACTAGACCTGGCTATGTGGTATATTATACAGCATAGGTTTTCACAAGACACAGGTGCAGCACTACCCAAGACCTCCCGGCCTTCTTTAAGATTTACGATTTTTTTCGAGGTGAAACTGAGAAAAAAGTCATGACACCTAAAAAAAAATCTCGTTTCAAATGCTGAACCTTAACCCTTAAACGGCCAAAACGCCACTACCGGTACACTGCTATTCAACGGCCAATAACTAAGACTATTCGACACTAGAAAAAATTGAGACACATATATTTTTATTGCTTAAGATCTACTCTTTCCGACGGTGCCAATGAATTTCCTCAAAAAATTTACTTATTATCCCAAAATGCAGTTTAAACAAAAAAAAACGTGATTTTTCGTGCCTATTTTTTTTGTGAACCATTTTCCAAAGCTTTTCGAGTCTGTAATTAACCTGGAATCTCACTAACGGGTGGAATAAATGTCTAAGCTTTGAGATTCCATGGTTCAAAGATCGATTTTTCGTTTTAGGATTTTCTAAATGGCGTCTTAAAGCAAAATTTTTGTGAAAACATTCATGCATTTTTTTTACAATAAACGATGCGCTTTTCGGAAAAATCATCAGGAATACAAAGTTCTTTTAATCAGCCAAGGAATACTCCTGAATTTTTTCGAAGCGTTTTGAGCAAAATTTTGGATTTTGCATATGAACAATTTTTGCAAAATTCCAAATTTTGCTCAAAACGCTCGGCTGATTACAAGAACTTTTTATTCTTGACGAATTTTCCAAAAAGCGCATAGTTTTTCAATAAAAAATTTTCATAGTTCTAAGCATCGTGTAAGAGTAAAATGATTCACGGATATCTATCGTCCGTCTGCCGCAAACAAAGTTTACGTTGCCCAACTATCATCAACGTGGAGGTCGGCGAATATCGATAGTCTGTTTTTTTAAAAGGGATTTTATATATTTTTTTTTACATTTTTTAATTTTTTTTTATGGAGAATTTTTTTCATTTCAGATTTCAATCCGTTGAAATCATTTTGATCCTGCTGTTTCAGAATGTAATTTTGAGATACAATGTAAGCAGCAATACATGTTGCAGTCAATGCAAAATCTAGTAGTCCTCTGGCGACATTGTTCATTATTACATAATACTCTTGTTCGTGATTCGTATCTGTGAGTTTTGAAATCACCTAGTTTTGATTGCGACAAATATTTCCTGCTGATTCCCTTACAGAAAACTTTCGTTTTCAATTTAGCTATATTATTCTTGCTGAAAATTTTCCAAATTACGGTAGCATTTGTAATTGATGATTCTATTATTCATGAAAAAATTTTTAAATTCGGTCTGGCAAATTCCGATCCCGAATTCTCGTCATCTGATGAATTATCTCCATCAGAGCCAGAGTAATCTGGATTAGGTATGATGCTACATTCATCATTTTCATCGGAATCCCATTCCGATTCGAAGTTTGTTGCAATTTTTGAGGCTTTACGCTTTGGCATTTTTTTTTCTGAGTGTACTCGAAAATTCCCAGGATGACAATGCGGTGAAGGTGTGGTTTGATGTCAGAGTGCAATAAAGGTTACGGGGTCGTTGGAAATTTTTTATTGAAAAACTATGCGCTTTTCGAAAAATTTGTCAACAATAAAAAGTTCTTGTAATCAGCCGAGGAATACGCCTGAATTTTTCCGGAGCGTTTTGAGCAAAATTTTGAATTTTGCAAAAATTGTTCATATGCAAAATCTTTGAACCATGGATTCTCAAAGTTTAGACATTTATTCCACGGATTAGTGAGATTCCAGGTTAATAATAGACTAGGAAATCTTTGGAAAATGGTTCACAAAAAAAAATAGGCACGAAAAATCACGTTTTTTTTTGTTTAAACTGCATTTTGGGAATAATAAATAAATTTTTTGAGGAATTTCATTGGGACCGTCGGAAAGAGGAGATCTTAAGCAATAAAAATATATGTGTCTCAATTTTTTCTAGTGTCGAATAGTCTTAGTTATTGGCCGTTGAAAAGCAGTGTACCGGTAGTGGCGTTTTGGCCGTTTAAGGGTTAAAGTCCCTTTTTCCTGGTATCACTATAGGACTTGAAATAAACCGTATTTTATTTAAATTATTTGAATTAAGTAATTGCCGATAATAGTTCGCGAATACATTTTTTTATCATTAATGATACTAAATAATAATTCAAATAATCATAATAATAAAAATAAGTGGTCACAAATAAATTGAAACATTGCATATAGTAATTTAATAAATTATTTAGGTCCACTTAACAATTTTTAAACTATTCATACTTACAAATTTGTCATTATCGAATTTATAATTGAGTATGCGTTTTTAATATTATGAAATAGAAACCCAATTATGTGTGAACTTTTTGCTTCTTTTTAATATTTTACATTAATTTATGGGAATATGTTGAATTATTCATAAAAAAACTGATTTTTATGGAATGTAAATTGGGTGTAAAATTGATAGTTCAAATAATAGATATTAAATAATAGAAAATAATAATATTCTTTTTATTTCTAATAACAGAAAACAGATTAGATCTAACCTATTTACCTGGGATCTCTCGTATATACAGGATCTATGTTTGAAAACCCCTGTTACACATGGAAAAGTCTTATTCTACGCACAAAGTAATGATTAACTTAGAATTACGTTTTTTTACATGCTGTTTAATAAGGTGAATGTTTTTTAAAAATTGAAAAAAGTATTAGAGCAGAATAGATTTATTTATTCCTTTGCGAGTGCCTACAATTTCAATAATGCTTGTACTGTATATACACTTGCAGTTTTAAACCTTAAAATTAAATAATAACGCATTTGTAAACTCGAAAGTAATATTATTTTATATTCTGGAAAATCCATCAAGATTACTTCTTTGATTATTTTTGACTGATCGAAACTCAAAATTACAAAGAACTGGCTTCAATAAACACGATAAAAAATTTTTAAAATAGTATGTTTAATCTGTTAAACAATAACTTTACACGCGGGATATGAAAAAACATGGAGTGTCTTTTTTGGAAAACGGAAAAATTTGGTGGCATCGATCTTGAAAAATCGAAGTCGAATTTTCACAGGCATAAACTTTCACCACTGTAGTGCAATCTATCTGATCAAAATTTATCACCTACAAGAGAGCCCATTAGGCTTAAGGCTCTGTAAATGCTGAGACTCATCTTTCATTACATCGGACCCTGCTCTGGTTCAGATTTATGCTTTTATAATTGCAGACTACATTGAATTTTTGAGTAATTTGCTATCGTTGTTGACCACTTTACCATGCAATTTGTCATCTTGTTTATGATTAGAAATATTACTTCTGCAATCGTAGGCACTTTTCAATTTATGTACAACTTTTGAGATTTATGAAACCTTTTCCTATTGGCTTATTCTCCCTGTTTTGACTCGGAGAACGAATTTTGGGACTTCAGTTTCCTAAGACCGTCAGTTTTTCGTGAATAGGTGGTTCTGGTTCTGGTGGTCTAGAAGCTAAAAACAATTTAGCCTGTGTGACCCGCGATCCATACAGAAATCTCATGTCACAGTAAGGAGTTGTTGGATCGTTTCTGGAATTTCCAGCTGCCACCAAACTTCACAATATTAATTTGACTGTAGTTCGTCAGTTGGGCGTAGCTGGAAAGTATTTTGTTTACGATTTTCAAGCAAATGAGAATTAACCCACATCTTCTATTTTATTTACTGATCATAATAGGGCACAAAATATTGATGGACACTTTCAATTATTAGTTTCTCTTTCAAGTGAAGAAATAAAAAGGGGTCGTTCTTCATCAGACTCTGATTATAATAGTGACGTGTCAAACATGTGCAGCGACTGTGAAAACTTCATTGACAAGGAATCTCAGAAATCTCAGAAATCTCAGAAATCTCAGAAACCTCAACGCAGGAGAAGGACTTGTCCAAAAAACAGAATACGTCAGCTTACGGAGTAGAAGCAAAAACAACGATTCTTCTAGCAAAGCAGTACTTTCAATCGGAGAAAGATGCAGGCGAAAGTAACGACATCAACAAAGTTATTGAGAGAACAGCTCGATGCTTGCAGATTTCTGTCAGCACTGTTCATCGAATCAGCAATAAGGTAAAACAGAATGACGGAAAATTAGTGAAACCTCATAAAAAAAGTGGCAAACCAGCGATAGAGTGCGATGAATTTTTAAAAGGCGTTATTCGAAGGAAAATGCATGATTTTTATGCTGAAAAAAGATACCCTACAGTTGAAGATTTACATGACAAATTAAAAGAAGACATTCCTGAGCCCGTCGACATGAAAAGTTATAAAATCGCAGGGAAATGAGCAACATTCCTTAGAGAAATTCAATTCTGCAGAGAAAATGGATATAAAATCTTCTATACGGATAAAACATGGTGCGGGGAGAATCACACGAAACAATTCGGTTGGGTGGAACACATTCTGCAAAAGGAATACGCTAATTATGACTATTATCGTTACCGAGTGCAAGAAATTGGAAATTGTCGAGGGGGTTTTATTAAACCCTCTGGAGCAGGAAATAGGTTGATAATTTGTCATATTGGTAGTGAGGACGGGTTTCTGCCAGGAGCAATGGACTGTTTAATTGGAAAAAAAGGTAGTCACGATTATCATCATGAAATGAATGCTAAGCACTATGTAGACTGGTTCCGAAAAGTCGTACAATTTCTTCCGCAAAAATCTGCAATCGCCATTGACCAAGCGCGATACCACACTATGATTGATCCATAATTTCGAAATCCAATGACGTCGTGGAGAAAGGCTGATTTAATTGAATGGGCAATAAAACATCAAGTTCCCTTGCCCTTCGGTATTGAAACCTATGAACGATTGACGGTTCCAGCGCTTCACAGTTTGTGTCAGCCCTATAAATACCCTAAAATTTATCATTTAGATAAAATATGCAGAGAAGAAGGGCGCACTGATGTAAGGTTACTTTGGCTTCCTGTTGCTCACTGCGAGTTTAATGCAATAGAATTCATATGGGCATACGTCACAAATTTCGTGTCTAAGTATAATAATACTTTTAAGCTGGAGGATGTTAGGCGATTGTGCATAACGGCCATGGAACAAGTGACTGCAGAGTTGTGGAACAATTGCATAAAGCACGCAAACGCTGAAGAAGATCGATGCAGAACATCGGAAGGAACATTAAATGAACATCTGCAAATCTGGTACCAGAAGCAAGAATCCTTCATTATTCGCGTAGGAGAAGACGATGATGATAGCGATACAGAAGATGATAACGAACCTAATGAAAATTATGGCCGTGAGTGGAGGATCAAATCCATAGTAGATTAATCGCTTTTGACGAATTCCCACTATTCTGCGAAAAATAATGTAAAATATATGGGTCATTTCACGGGAGATTTACCTCCTAAATTTTGTAAGTGTGAACATTTTTTTTCGTTCTTTGTTAAACAATATTTAATCCGTATAAATTTATTTCAATATAATATGCAAAATTTCGGCCTACTACACTTTGAAAATTATCGTTTTAAAAAAAGTGACCTCTTAACTTTGTTATAAATGAAAAAGTATCTATCAAAAAAATTCCAAACATTTTATCTAATATGTGCTGGATCCCGAACTTCGAAATTAAGTGCACTGAAAAATTGTTACATTGAATTTTCATAACTAAATTAGGCATTTTTATTAATATTAGATCAAATGTTTGAAAATTTTTTGATAAATACTTTTTCAGTCAACAAAAAAGTTAAGACGATCACTTTTTTAAAAACGATAATTTTCAAACATTTATGTTTTGGGAATTTTTCATATCATCTACCCTGGAATTACCCATACGTTTCGTCTTTGGAGAAGAAAATTTAATGGCGTGTAAATATTTATGTTTTTCTGTTTTGTAACAATTTTATACAATTTTAATGTAGCAAATTGTTGCATAACTGAAAGTTCTGCTTGATCTATGATTTACTATAATAGCTGAAGTATTTAAAAGAAAATGTGAAGTACAATTTTCCAGCATTTAAAGTTTTGAATCATTTAGCATTTTTTATGAGCATTTGTAGTTTTCTAAAATAATTCATGTAAAATGAAAAGTGTCTTCATGACTTCAAGAACTAACATTAAATAAAAAATGTAGAATCCTTTAAATTTCTGTCGGACATTGTACTTTCTTAGAACAAGGACAAAAAGCTCATACTTATTCATAATTTTTTTCACTTTTCTACCAGAAAATACTGAATGAAATTAGCTACTTGTATGTTACGTTTTTATTAAAGTACTACATATTTTAACCAAAAATTGCAGCTGTAGAAACCTTGTACTTTGTTGTAAAAATGTGTACACCAATTACTTTTACTGGACAGCACAATTGCATGGTACAGCGAAAAGAGAAAAAAACAGCCATTTATTATTTGTTAAGAAGAAAGTTTAGTGCGAAAGTTATCTAAAGTGTTAAACTATATTTTTCTTTATTTCTTATGACAGCATGACACTGTATTTACAGGGTGTCTAGTGAACTTGAAAACCTTGAAAACCTGGAAGTCTCTTTGAATTCTTTTTAAACCTTAAAAGCTGGAAATCCCCTTGATTTTTTCAAGAAAACCTTAAATTTCTAATTCTATTTTTTTCTTCTTATAAAACAGTAATTTTATCGAAATTCGAAGAGTGATTTCAATATTTTAGCCAATTATGAAAAAAACGTCTCCTTTAAAAAAAATTTTTGAAGATATTTCAAGGCACTTTTTTAAGGTGGTAGACTTAGAAATTGTAAACATTATTAGTTTAAATTTTTGATTTTAATTCAGTTTCCGAATTAGAATAAGCCATGGCCATATAACGGGGTTTTTGAGGGGTTGAGCACTCGGTTTTTGAGTGTACAACAGATTTCAAAAGTTTACAAAATATTTCTAAAGATTTAAAAATATTTCAAACATTTCAAAATATTTTTAATATCCTTAACATTTCATAAAGATTTCTCGGATGTTAACGGTTTAAAAAAGGTGCGCACGCCAGATTTCAGAAAGATTTCACAGAAATTCCACAAGCATTTCATAACTTTAAAGATTTAAAGAGTTTCGAAGGTTTGAAAAAGGTTACACTACACCAGACTTCAAAGATTTAAAAAATTTGAAACGATTTCACGAGGTTTTAAAACATTTTAGAAGGTTTCAAAATATTTCAAATAATTCAATGACTTCAACAAATACAAAAGATTTTCCAAAGAAAGATTCAAGAAAGATTTCGAACATTTCGCTAAGATTTCGAACATTGCACAAAGATTTTCAAACTTTAAAAAAGATTTTAAAACATTTCAAAGATTTTAAATAACTTCAAAATTTTTTAATAGATGTCAAAAGATTTCACCAGGATTTGTAAAAATTTAAATAATTTCAACGAATTGACAAAGATTTCAAAAGATTTCACAAATATTTCAAAGATTTCGAACAATTAGCTAAGATTTCGAACATTACACAAAGATTTTCTTACTTGCAAAAGATTTGAAGGATTTCAAAACATTTCGAAGACTTTAAATAACTTCAAGCTTTTTTAGTTTATGTCCAAACATTTCACAAAAGTTTCAAATATTTGATCAAACATTCATAAAAATTTCAAAACAATACGAGAATTTCAAAGATTTTAACAAGGGTGCAGTACACCAGATTTCGAGGATTTCAAACCATTTCAAAGATTTTAAATGGTTTAAAAATGTTTGGCAACATTTCAAAGGGTTACAAAAAATTTTTCAAAGATTTTTCAATCATTTTAAATTATTCTTAAGGATTTCAAAACATTTCAAGAATTTCAAAAATTTTAACAAGGGTACAGTACACCAGATTTCAAAGATCGCAAAACATTTAAAAGATGTTTAATGATTTCAAAATTTTTCAACAAATTTGAGAAGATTTGAAAAGATTTTAACAATTTCAAATAAACAGAAAAGATTTTACGAACAAAGATTAAAGAAACATTTCAAAAGTATTTCAAAGATTTAAAAACAATTTAAATATTTTAAACGATATCAAAATTGTTTATAAAATTTCAAAATTTTGTTTGATTTCAAATATTCTAGTGATTTTAAACGATTAGAACAAATTTCATAAAGATTTCACAAATATTTTAAGTATTCCAGTGATTTCAAACAAATACAAAAGACTTAGAGAAGATTTCTTTAGAGAATTCATAAGGATTTCAAAATATTTCAAGCATTTCAAAACATTTCAGAAGATTTCAAAACACTTAAATGATTTACAGCAAAAACAAAAGATTTCGCAAACAAAGATTAAAGAAATAGTTCACAAAGACTTCAACGATTTCAATGATTTCAAGTACATTACAAAGATTTAAGAATATTCCTTAACACTTCAAAATGACGAATTATGTTCGCAAAAAATTATGAATTTTATTTATTTACGATTTGGATTTCTTTAGAAATTTTTGGCCAATAAAAAATGAAATGAATCATTTTTGACACGTATGACAAACGTTTATTTCATTATTTGATGTGAAAAAGGAGACCTGAAAAATTTTGATTTCTTGACCTGGAAAAAAATAACACGAAACAATAGACATTGTCAACGGACATTTTTCTATAAAATGTGCAGCGAAGTAATTTTTTCAATTTGTAAATGATTCGAAATTTTTTCAATCAATTACGAAAGCATACGAGAAATAGTTTTAGAAGTAAGAAAAATGTGTACCATTAGTAATATATGTGCCGTCTATTCTCTTTCAAAAAACAACGTAATTTGGTAGTAAATTATTATACTTTCTCGAACATAACAGCACGATTTTAAGTTAATTCCGTCCGCATTTTCCACAGTAAAATAAATGATATTACTCATATCTTATTATAGACATGCATTTTCAGTAAAGTTATCGTCGAATAGAGTCCACAGATGTATTTATTAGACATTGATAAAGAATGTGAGAAATTCAAGAATGTGTGAGAATTCATTTTTAAGCTTTTCTATCTATCTAAAAAATAAAGATACCTCAATTTTTGTACAGATTGTACTCACAATTTCAGCAGACGAAAATACTGAAATATGGGACAATTTACACGTTTTAGAGGAAAGTTTAGTCTATACTGATACAGAGTTTTTAATTTTCCAGTCGATTAGCAATCATTTCGTTAACCGTTTCTGGGCACAATGACAAATTTTATAGTCGAAAATGATTATTTGTTATAAAGTTAATAACAAAAATAATAGTGACGTTTCATTCTCGAAACCAAGAGAAAAATTTGCGCTTTAATGTTTACAAAAGTATTTTCTCTATTGTTATTTATACTTCTTCATGAAATGAACCTCCCTCATAGCAGGAGACCTCCCCTGTGCTTCTGAAACACCTGTAATTACCACTGTATGTCATGCTCACTACCTTATGTATCAGTAGCCAAAATTCCTAATTAATTGAATATTGATGTATAAGTGAACTAATTGTGAAACAGATTAAACATACTATTACTTTTATTTTTTATCGTGTTTATTAAAACCAGTTATCTGTAATTGTAAGTTTCTACCAGTCAAAAATAATGAAAGAAGTAATCTTGATGGATTTTCGAGAATATAAAATAATATTAACTTCGAGTTCACTAATGTGTTATTATTTAATTTTAAGGTTTAAAACTGCACCTGTATATACAGTACAAGGATTATTGAAATTGTAGACACTGTCAAAGGAATAAACCAATCTAATACTGCTCTAATACTTTTTTCAATTTAAAAAAAATCGCCTTATTAAACACCATGTACAAAAAGGTAATTCAAGTTAATCATTACTGTTTGCAGAGAATAAGATTTTTCTATGTGTAACAGGGGGTTTCAAACATAGATTCTGTGTGTACGAGAGATCCCAGGTCAATAGGTTAGATCTAATCCGTTTTCTATTATTAGAAATAAAAAGAATATTATTATTTTCTATTATTTAATATCTATTATTTGAACTATCAATTTTACTATCTACTCAGTTTTTCTATTGTACTATTCGAAACTTGACACTGAAATAGAGAATTGTGAAATGAAATCGTAAATGTTTATTTTTCTTTATTTCAATATTGCTAAACAAAATATCCAATGCATTTAATTGGGTTTCTATTACATAATATTCAAAACGCATACTCAATTATAAATTCGATAATGACAAATTTGTAAGTATGAATAGTTTAAAAATTGTAAAGTGGACTAAAAAATAATTGATTAAATTACTATATGCAATGTTTCAATTTATCTGTGATCACTTATTTTTATTATTATGAATATTTGATTAATTATATAGTATAATTAATGATAAAAAAATGTATTCGTGAACTATTATCGGCAATTACTTACTTCGAATTATTAAAATAAAATAATGTTTATTTCGAGTCCTATAGTTATACCAGGAAAAAGGGACTTTAAGGTTCGGCATTAGCAACCGAGATTTTTTTTTAGGTTTCATGACTTTTCTCTCAGTTTCCCCTCGAAAAAAAAAATCGTAAATCTTGAAGAAGGCCGGGCGATCTTGGGTAGTGATACAGCTGTGACTTGTGGAAACCTCTGCTGCATAATATACCACATGGCCAGTTCGGCGAATAACCACACTTTACACGGAACCGTACAGAAGCAGACACCTTTTTTCAAAAGGCGTCGAGCGGCTACGAGGGGCCAAGAGCGGCCGGGCAATGGACACCCTTCAACCTCTTTTCTTGTAAACTATATCCTCAAGAGACTTTAGCATAGCTCTTTAACGTCCAAATTATCCGAACTCACTTTACAGGTAAACCTACACTTTTATCGAATTTTTATTGATCCAAGCTTTATCGGTATACAAAACACTTTCTTTTAAGTCTTGATTCGTCTTGATATCTCTTTTCAAACCGGAGATATTTTTTTCTTGCATTAACAATTCTGATGACCACAATTTTCAATATTTTTAAATTTTCAAAGCTAGGTTCCATTCCCAAATAGACACAGACGCCAATTGAATTTTTTCCATTTTTGTCGTTACAGTTTTGCGACTTCAGGAACAACTGAAATTTGACTTTTAAAACTTATGCTTCGATAAGCGTAATTTTCTCCACATTTGTTGCTCTCACAAGAACAACAAATTTTTCACTGAGATACGATAAACGTCATTTAACAGGTAAAAACATTTCAAATCAGCATTGCTAAATGAGAAATCAGAGCGACTTTTTTTCAGTAAGATAGAGCTTCTTTTTCCCAAGTGTCAGAACTTTTTGTTCCGATAATAGATCCGCCAGCAAATAGCTCCTCTGAACCCAGAAAGAAAATAATGGAACCAAATATTAGAAAAAAATCAAAGCAAACAATCTCGTAACAAGCAATCCGTTCAATTTGATTGAAGGGAAAATCTACAAGAACCTCTCCAAATTTCTTACAATAATATTGGAAATCGTAGAAAACTAACACAGAATAATTTAAAATGACGAGATTCTGACGACAGTGAACCCTTACAAGACAGAAACAATTTAAATCAAAATAGAACACGTAGATTTCGACAACAAATAACGGACCAAACAGACGTTCACGAATGCGTGTGAATAACTCAGACTGAGATTACAAATTCGATAATTACCCTACTAATTAAACGCTCCCAGCTATTTATTTTTAATTAGAAATTATCCGAACCCCCTTCCAGAGAATCACTGATTGGCCTATCAAATTCGAAAATAACAAAGGATACAGTTCCGAAAAAGATTGGAGTTCTATCTTAAGTATAGAATACTTAGCAGACGAAGACCATTTTCAAGAACCACACATATCACTCACTTGTTTATATGGACATTTCTGTAAGATGCAAGATTTAATATCTTTATTGAGTTAATCACTTTACTGATGCGAAAAGATCGTACAACGATCTCTCGCGATTTACTGCTGCTCGCACACTGTTTTTCTCAAGCGATAAGGCTGTCATCACACACTCAAACTGAGAAATGACGTGATTTCAAACATACATTTAAATAATAAGGAAATCGAAAATAGCTTTGAAATAGGCGATTTCGGTGATTTGAATAATTTTCAATCGAAGAAAATCTCATAAAGACGAAACGTTAGAACTTTAAACATACCACCCGACTCATGAGTGGTAACTGCTTGGTGAAAAGAAAAAACAATAAGAGCCTAATAAAGTATTCGTCAACAACGCAAATACCGCCTGCCGTAAAGAAACTGTATACATATAACTAAAATTTAATAATCTTAGCTGCCCGCCATAATTTACTTAGTTTACAGAATAATTTCTTTTAAATCTAAATAATAACAGTTGTTCAGATTTCGCTCATTTCCTTCGCTCTGAATAGTTACAGACAAATCTGAGTAATCGGAAGTTCATATTCCGAACTGGAAATTTTTAAGCGAACAGAACGTACTAAATCTTCCCTTCCCTTGTAGCATTCAATTATACGACCTAACAACCATCTAGATGGTTGCAAGAAGATGCTGGCTCGCGCAAGCTACTACTAGCGCAAACTCGGACCTTTCAGCTTTAATCGGCGAGCCCCTTTGTCCAACTTTGGAAACCTTGATGTTTAATCCCCGAGCGATAACCTTAAAGCGATCATTTCCGATCGATTTATCTACGGTTTTATTTTGTGGTTAGCAACCTTCTAGATAGGAGCCATCGATTTGGATGTCCATCTCTATCCTTTTTAAATCAATATCAACAATATTTCAGACCTAACTCCAGACCTTGATTCCCACCTGGTTTCAAACCTAGACTTTCATGAAATTTCCCACCTAGATTCACAAGAAAAAACAAGTTCTAACTCGGACAAAAAAGAGGACTCAAACACAGAAACAAATGACACAACAAATTTAAGTTGTTATCACTGTGTTTTTACGGGACATTTTAAAAGGTAATACCCACATTATTCGTGTAACCAAGGAAACTAAAGGAGCGGGTATAAGGACCAAAAACAGTATAAACTAATACCGAGACACTTTTCCATTTGATGGCAAAATTCGAGAGTAAATTATTTTGAATTTAAGTTGATACAGGTTGCAAACGGTGAAACAGGCAATATAATTAATCAGGTTGTAATTCCAATTATAATCGGTAAACGCACAAAGGATTTAATGTTCAGGCTGGTCCCCAATCTTAAATCAGTAGGCATTTTAGGCACGGACATGCTAAAAGTCGTACGGATGACCATAAGATGTGACTCAGAAGCTTGGTGGTTACCAAGGGTTCCTCCCACCTGCTATCCTATGGTAGAATATTCAAACACGCTACTCTTGACTAATCCGGAAAAAATATAGAAATGAACCCTGCTATTAAAACTAAGGAAACTAAGGGAAGTAAAAATGTAAATATTAAGGAAAAATTATTAATTAAAAAGAAAGGATATATTAGTACAAATAGGAAACCGAAATTCGGAGGTAGCATAAACTTCAAAATTACTAGAGAGCATAAAAATAGTAGTTGAAGGTTACAAGTTACGGAAACCCCCCCGCACCTATCAATCCTAAGCAATCCCCAAAAACACAAAATACCCAAACTCCTGCAACATAACCTACAAGCGATGTTGCTAGATTAATAAGCATCACCACAAGTAACAAATTCCAGCCCCTCGAGATCATCATCACCCATGCCACTAGCGACGACTCAAGCACACACACCTTAGTTAGTTTAAACAAACCTCGAATTAGGAAAAAGAATAAGGAAAATGAATTAGGTAAAATTTTTGACAATTATAAATACGAGGACACATACAAGGATAACGATAGTAACCTATGGAAAAATAAAAAAAGTTACTAATCAGAAAAAATTAGGAAAGGAATCTCATTAAGCTAATCAGACATCGGAAATTGATAACAGAAATCAATGGCATAATTTAAAAAAAAGCGATTAAGTTCAACAATATTATGCAAAACTAGGGAAAAATTGACGTACAAAACAACTGTTCTCCACAAATCTGCGAAGGTTTTGTTGAGTTTAACGAAAGCCAGCAATTCCTATTAGAAAAGCTTCTCGAAAATAAAATAAAAATTCATTCGGGAAAAGAACATAGTGAAACCCATTTAACGAAACATAAAATTGTCATGCAGGACCACGATCCCATAAAACAGCGATACTACCAAGTGAGCCCTAAAATTAGAAAATTATTTATCAAACAGTTGGTAAATTGTTAGAACGTGACATAATAGAACCTTTTTGTGCTGATTGGTCGAACCCCATAGTTATGATAAAAAACCAGAGAAAGATTAAAGATTCTGCTTAGATTTTAGAAAGGTGAATAACATTACAAAAAATACCTCTACCTAATCCCACTCATGACAGAAATATTGGATACTTTGAGATCAGAAAAGTTTATTTCCAAAATTGATTTAAAATTGGCTTGGTCACAAATATCTTTAGAAAAAAATTCAAAACCAATAACAGCATTCACAGTTCCTGGAAAGGATATCTACCAATTTTAAAAGGTGAGATTTGGTTTAAAAAATGCGCAAGCCTCTTTTCAGAGGATAATAAATAAAGTTCTCACTCCAGACTTAAAGCCCAATGGTTTTTATTATTTAGATGATATTTTTATAGTAATTTAAAATTTTGAAAATCATTTAAAATACTTGAATATCGTATTAGATCAAATGAATGACGCGAGTTTAACGGTCAGTTATGAAAAAGGTGAATTCGGCTGATTAGAGATTACATTTTTAGGTTCCAAAATTAACGACAAAGGACTCAAAATAGATGAAAAAGAAATTCAACTAATATTACAATTTCGTAAACCAAATAATATTAAACAATTACAGCGTATGATAGAGATGGTAAGTTGGTATAGAAAATTCATTCCACACTTTACCGAAACAATAGAACCAATGAACAGATTACTTAAAAGGGGAACGGGGGATAAGCACTTTCAAAAAAAAATTTGTGTTTATTTGTCGTCAAATATTTTAAAAATATTGTGTCAAAATTATAAGTCAATTGCAGATAAGTCTATGTTGAGATATCGCTGGAACCGCGAATCATCTTTTTCAAGATGTGTGCTCGAAATTGCTCTATCACTAGCTTATTTCACGATATTTTTTCACAAAAAATGACTAATTAATGTTAAAATAATACTTTGTAACATGCAAGACATTTAAATACATCTACTTTAACTAGATCTCTAAAAAAATTCAGAAAAAAGCGTTTTTTTCATGCATTATCGCCCATTCCCCCTTAAAAAAGATAAACAATGGGATTGGGGATTAAAATAGGATGATGCATTCCAAAGAATTAAAGACCTTTTAACGTCAGCGCCAATTTTAAGATGTCCAAATTTCACACAACACTTTCCTCGAAACTGACGCGAGTAAAACAGGGTTGGGAGCCGTACTTACGCAAACAATCGACGACGTAAACTATGTAATCGGTTACGCGAGTGGATGTTTAAACGGCGAAGAATCTTATTATTCGAACTCTGAAAAGAATGCCTAGCGGTAGTTTATGCCATACGAAAATTTAGGCCATATTCAGAAGGTTATAGTTTTAAAGGATTTACGGACCGCTGAGGGTTGAAGTGACCCCATAACCTAAAAATCTCCACCGGCCGATTAGCCAGATGGGCATCAGAACTACTAGAATATGACTACGAGGTCATATAACAAAAAGGTAGCTCAAATTTTGTCCCTAATTCTCTTTCAAGATCGGGAGAATCAGCCAAAAATATAGTGTTTGTGTTAACTCGTAGCGTAGAAAAACTGACAGCAGAGTTTTTTCAAGATTAAAAAATTCTAAGTATAGTTATGCGTAGTACTTGAAAAGACGAACATTTTCTCCTTATTACTTTTTTTTTAATTATAAAAAAATACCAGAGTTATAGCACTAACGAAATTGAAACAAAAAAAAACGAGAATGAGGATTTTGAATCTGAATTCTGAATCCACGTGCTAAGGTCGTTGTGAAATCCGCACGCTCAATTGTGTACCCAAAGAAGGTCTATAAAACTGCTATTTTTTACTTTTTGGATAGGAAAAGTACCTTTTGTTTTATTTGTAAAAGCAGTATTAAAAATAGAAAAATTAAATTTTTAGACAGACGTACAAACTAAGAAAACATAAGGAGGCCAAATTTGCGTTCATAATATTTTAACAAAGAAACTTTTTCACCTAAATTATATCTGCAAATTCTCTTCAAGCCATTTACGCCGTAAAAAATAACATCAAAAATAAACAAATTAAATTGAAGAGAAAACGACCCAAGTTGCAATGAAATATTTAATCACACATTTTTTTTATATGATGGGGACTTTAAAAAAAATTTTAAACGAGATAATGAGAATACAAATGTTTCAATACAATTACATATTATGAATTGTAATAATTTTAATTTATTGGGGTGCAGTTCCGAATAGCTGAATTCTCTGATTTTATTTAAACTTTACATACTTATGTACTTCGATGTACTGATTACGACTTTGATAGTAAAAATTGACGACTAGGCCATCTTGATGGTCAAACCATGAAAAAACCATTAAAGTCGTAGTTGTGCTTATCTAAGCCAATATGCCAAATTTCGCAAAATTTTCTTTAAAAAAGTTGTAGCTCCCATTGAAGTACATATTTTTTGTTACAAATATGTTTTCTGCGTGTAATAGTTTCCGAGAAAATAAATGATAAAACGATTTTCATGTAAAAAACATATAAACATCATCGATTTTTGATTTTATCTCAGCCAATACGCAATATTCTGCAAAAATTTTCGAACAAAAGTTGTAGACCTCATTGAGATACAAATTTTCCTATCAAAGCATTTTTTTCCACGAGTGATAGTTTCCGAGAAAATTAGTGATACATCTAACGATCAACTATTTCGGCACTCTGCATTACCGTGGAAACAGGCCCTGAGTGGCGACAAGAGTAATTAGGCACCTCTGTGATTAATTACAGAAATAATGCTGTTCAAATCTCTACCATTTCCCCCTACCTATTTCCAGCTTTTCGTGGCGAGCGGAAAGGCACCCCTGTGACTGGCTTCAGAAATAATGTTAGTCAAACCCCCTACCCCTTTCCCAGGTCCCATAGATAACGGGAAGACACCGCTGTGACTGGTCAAAGAAATAATGTTATTGAATCCGCTACCCCTTTCCCAAGTCCCGTAGGGGGCAAAAAGACACCCCTCTGATTGGTCACATAAATATAGTTGGTCAAACCCCTACCCCTTTTACAGGTCCTGTGGGGGGCGGGAAGGCACCCTTGTGGCTGGTCACAGAAATTATGTTGTTGAAACCCCTATCCCTTTCCCAATTCCCGTGGGGGCGGGAAGGTAACCCTCTGATTGATCACAGAAATAATTTTGCTCAAATCCCTACCCTTAACCTTCGTGTGCCCACCCAACTTTATCCACGTTGTCTGCACACCCAGGATACCCATTTATCCATCTCTCTTTTCAAAATTTTTTAAATATGTATGCGAAACAAATTTTTTTTCGTTTATACCAATAAATCAACATCAGAAGTAAGTGCCAGGGGCATATTTAAAACAATATACATACTGCAGCTCGTTCAAAAGGAGAAGCGAAGGTGTTGCTGTGAGTGGGTAGAGCCTGCGACATCGCTGTAGTCAGTGCAAATCGTCCTTTTCGGTGGTCTGGATGTCTAAACACAGACGTCAAGAATGTGAACAATAAAGGTTTTTATCATCTCAAATCTCATGTATCCTATCATTACTCAACGCATTTCACGTAAATATGTGAAATGTCTTGATAAAGAAGTTATAATCCACTCAAAATTGAATTTTTTTTATGGTGGGTACCCTGGTACCCTGGGTGTGTCCACCAAGAATGTGTACTTAAAATCGATTATTTTTGCAAACAAAAAAATCTTAAATGAACTATATGCACTATTCGCTTACAATTGAACCAAATGAAGAGGATCTGGAAGCCCGAAGCGGATTTTTTTTATTCCAGTTACAAGCACAAATGTACAGTGGTGGGTGCACGGGTACTCGAGTGTTTACACGAAGGTTAAGGTTTTTTTCATAAAAATCTATGTATCACTAATATTTGCGAAAACTATCACTCGCATATAAAAATTTTTTAATCATGAAGTATGTGACTTGATGAGCTATACAACTTTTTTCAAAATATTTAGCGATATGGGGGCCTTGGCTTATACGATCGCAAAATAGCATGATTTCTAGGTTTTTAATAAATGAAAATCGATTATCACTAATTTTCACGAAAATTATCACTCTTACAAAAAAATGTACGTTACAAAGAATATCTATTTTGATGAGATCTTTAACTTTTGTTTGAATGATTTTGCATATTGGCTTAGATAAACGCACAAAATTATCATTCCTATGGTTTTTTCATGCTTTTACTATGAAAATAGCCTTGCCGCCAATTTGAAGTATCATATTTGTAATCAGCGCGTCAAAATACAAAAGTATACAAAGTTTGAAAAAAATCGGAGAATTCAGCTATTCGAAACTCTATCCATTTATTGAAATGATAGATTTTTCATGCTAGCTAAGAATAAAAATTAGTGCAAATTAAGGAGCAAATATTAAATTAATCATGAAAAATAAAATTTTATATTATTTTGCAATATCTGAATAAGAGATACCAACCCGAGATGCAGATATAAATATAATAAATATTTTATATAATATGTTTGAACATAGTGTAGAGAAGTTCACAGTTTGGAAGGAGAGATTTATGGCAAAATTCCACGCTCATCCACGAGGGAGACCGCGGGGGTCGAGCTAGACACACATTTCCCTAAATCTGTGGAAAATATACTGAAATGAGACAAGATATACTCTAGGTATACTCCAACTTTTATGTTGTACCCGCGCACAATATAATTTTTATTTTTATTTTAATTTTTTTCACGACTTTTTCCTTGAAATTCAAATCCTGTTTAAGCTCACGTTCCTAAGCTAATTCGAATTTTTTCAGCCAATTCATCGCCCCTGTTGGACTTCTTATATTCCGGGAGCTCGCGATAATTCTATGGACGTCATTTTAGTACTCACTAAAATTTCAGATTCTTTTGTTTTCATAGTCAACAGTTCGAAATTCGTTGACTGACTAACAACTGTTGGTGTATTTTGCAACAATTTATCGTTAAACTCGTAAAAATTCAAGTGAAAAAACGTCATTTTAGTACTCTTGAAACCCCCGGGGAATGATTGTTTAGATGCTAAAAACTAACAATAAGTTTGACTGGCAGTTCCTAAGTGGTGCCAAAGTTAACTGGCAGACTGTCAAACATGTAAAAAAGTCGAGTGAAAAAACGTCATTTTAGTACTCTTCAAACCCACGGAGAATGATTGTTTGGATGCTAAGAACTAACAATAAGTTTAACTGGCAGCTCCTGAGTGGTGCCAAAGTTAACTGGCAGACTGTCAAACATAGACAAAATTCAAGTGAAAAAACGTCATTTTAGAGCTCTTCAAACCCACGGGGAATGATTGTTTGGATATTAAGAGCTAACAATGAGTTTGACTGGAAGCTCCTGAGTGGTGACAAAGTTAACTGAAAACTGTTAAGCATTTTAAAGATTCGAGTGAAAAAACGTCATTTTAGTACTCTTCAAACACACGGGGAATGATTGTTTGGATGTTAAGAACTAACAATGAGTTTGACTAGCAGCTTCTGGATGGTGACAAAGTTAACTGCAGACTGTCAAGCATTTTAAAGATTCGAATGAAAAAATGTCATTTTAGTACTCTTCAAACACACGGGGAATGATTGTTTAGATGCTAAAAACTAACAATAAGTTTGACTGGCAGCTCCTGAGTAGTGCCAAAGTTAACTGGCAGACTGTCAAACATGTAAAAAATTCGAGTGAAAAACGATATTTTAGTACTCTTTAAAACCACGGGGAATGATTGTTTGGATGCTAAAAACTAACAATAGGTTTGACTACCAGCTCCTTAGTGGTGCCAAAGTTAACTGGCAGACTGTCAAACTTGGAAAAAATTCAAGTGAAAAAAAGTCATTTAAGTACTCCTCAAACCCACGAGGAGTGATTCTTTGGATGCTAAAAACTAACAATAAGTTTGACTGGCAGCTCCTTAGTGGTGCCAAAGTTAACTGGCAGACTGTCAAACATGGAAAAAATTCAAATGAAAAAACGTCATTTTAGTACTCCTCAAACCCACGAGGAATGATTGTTTGGAGGCTAAAAACTAACAATAAGTTTGTGTGGCAGCTCCTGAGAGGTGCCAATTTTAATTGGCATACTGTGAAACATGTCAAAAATTCGAGTGCAGTGGGCAGATTTTTTTGCGTATTTACATTGTTTTAAATTCGAAATACACATAAGCTTCATGCTTAAAAAATTTATCACACTATTTGGACATTTTTAGGTAAAAAAATATATGCAATCACTTTAAATGTTACTTAATACTATATGATTTACCAACTTTCAAAATGATATAGCTTAATTCTTTGTTTTGAAATTTGTTAATCTTTGGAGGATTGGAATTTTACAGTGTTTTAGTTTCCCATTCAAATATTTAAAATTTCACGGCATTTTCGATCTTTAATCTTTCAAAGTTTCTTAATAAAGCCTTGAAAGACAGTTTTAAATTATATAATTTCAGATGTAAATGTAAAGCAATTTCGAAGTGAAAATATTGAAATTGTGCAATTTAAAACATTGGCATCATATTATAGCACTCTTGTTTTATATTATTTTTACAACTTGAAACCACAATTTTCAACACATCTCCACATTTTTCGACCCCTTGAATCTGAAAATGACGTTTTTACGGTGGCGTATGTCTGTCTGTCCGACCGTCAGCCCTCCCGGTAGTTCGTCCGTCTGTTCGTAAACACGATAACTGTCGAAATAACGAACGGACCTAATCGAGCATCATCACACTTTTTTGAGGTCCTAAAAGAAAAGAAGATTTCCTTAACTAGCCACCTATTTGCAGTACTCAGAAGGCCAAAATATTTATCCTAATGACTTTTTCGATAAAAGGAAATTAATAGAGTTATAGCCATTCATAATTAAAACAATGGATAAGATGTTAAAAATGACATACACCAGGCCATAGGATTAAGGTGTTGAAAGAATCCTTTATTCACATTATTCGAGGTTTCGAAAACTATACGTTTCTATTGAAAGTGAGGTTAGGAATTTACAATTTTTTGTTATATTTACCTTTAAGTTATCTCCATTTCAGGTTAGTAAATTAAATAAATGATATTGTTGATTTTTTAAAAAGACATTATATTATACCACAGATATAAAAAAGGCAGTAGATAACCTTAGAGCCTACACTTTGGTGAGATGGAAACAAACATACGTTTTGCTCCATTTTCAAACGAGAAAAAGAGAAAGAGGACCAATTAACAGAGAAGCATGTAGCATTGCCGTATCACAAGTCTGGTAATGAGGGTTCTAAAAAAAATAGAAGGAAAAAAGAATTACAAATGATTGGTAAACATGAAAAAATGGCTATTTAGACTACTGATAAAATATAAACTATGAATAAAAAGTTACAATAATATTATTATTAAATTAAAAATTATAAAAAATTCAAAAATTTGAAAAAGAAAATTAGAATATTATCAGTTGGATTTATATAAGAAAGAAATAGCTGTGCATGCAAAGAAAAATAGTAAAAAACTGGTTAAATTAAAGTTGAATCTGGTAATACAAAATTAGTTAATTTCAAATGTAATTATTATTTTCTTTTGTTTTTTTAATTTCTGTAATTAATTTGAAAATTTAAATCTTTATTAATTTTTTTAATTAAAAAGTTCGAGATTATATTATATACTGGACTATAATTATTTGGATAAGAAATTATATTTAAACAATTATTACCATTTTTTAAATGAGAAACATTTCCGCTTTTAGTCGTTTAAGTTCGTTAGGTTCATGGTGTAAAATAATGACATTTTCCCAATCAATAAGATGTCCAGTTTCGACCTGCTGTTTAGCTGTGATTTCATTGTTTTTGGGATTTTGTCTAAAATTATCATAATGTTCCTTGATTCTCGTAGAGAGTAATCAACCAGTTTGGCCAACATAACACTTTTCACAATTGAAACATTGAATTTTGTATACAACATCAATAAGGTGGAAATTGTCTAAAGAATCTTTGCCTGGTTTTATAAATTTATCTAATTTTGAATCAATTCGAGAAATTGTTGCGATATTAAAATCATTAAGAATTCTTTTGATTTCAAAAGATAACTTTCCATGGAAAGGTATAGAAACTAAACGTTTAAAAACGAAATTTCTAACTATATTTGCATTTTTTGGTTTAGAAAGAGAATCGTTAATTGTTTTAATTTTGTTATTCATATGTATTTAAATAAATGACATTGGATAAATATTTAAATACAGAGTTTTTTAAATAAATTCAATATTTGACTTGTGAAATGATTCAAGAGATAATTTAAGAGCTGTGTCAACAAGATATTTAATTATGGAAATTTTATATTGTATTGGATGGTTAGAGAAAAAGTTGAGATATCTACCAGAGTAAGTATCTTTACGATACCAATCAGTAATGATATTACCTGAATCAGTCTTTATAACTTTAACATTTAAGAAAGGAATGGAGTTATTACGATATCACGATATTACGATATTACGATATTTCTGTTCAAGTGGTTGGCTGCAAATATCTAACTCTAGCCAAAGCGTCATCCGCAAGCGCAGTTGATGTTGATATTATATTCAAGTGATACTTTGTATACAATAAGTGCATATGTGAAACATCAGAATTATTTAATATAACCTCCTTTAGCCTGAACTACCCGCTCAAGCCTGAACCGAAATCGAGAACAGGCCCGTTTCACCTCTGTTTTGTCCATGTTAGTCATCATTGCAGTCAGATTGCAGTCTGGGCTAGACAGTGGCCACAAATTTGGGAACCAGTGGTGATGCATATTACTGTACAGCCGAGCCTGAGTCTTGCTGAACTTGTGAGCTGGTGCAGAGTCCTGCTGAAACACGTATTTCCTTCCAGAGGCCAATTTGTACATCCAAAGCCGAAGGGTATATTACCCATGTAGGGTAAGGCCCACTAGAATTGGTCACAGAAATAATGTTCTTCAAACCCATAACCATTTCTAACGTCTCGTGTGGACGGGAACATAATTCCGGGGACTGGTCATCGAAATTGTGCAGTTTACATCACTCCCTACTTTTTTTCAACATCTGGCTTAGGAAAAGGCCTATTCTAACTGGTCACAGAAATAATGTTGTTCAAAGTACTTTCCCCTTCCAACGTCTCGTGGAAGGCTGTAAGGCACCCCTATGCCTGGTCACAAAAATTATATCGGTTAAATCCCAACCCTTTTCCAACTTGTGGAGCTCTGAAAGCTCCGCTATCAATGGTCAAAGAAATAATGTTCGTCACATCCCTACTCCTTTTTAACGCCTTGTGGGGACGGGAAGACACCTCATTGACTGGTTGTAAAAATAATTATTTAATATTTATTTTTTAAGTTTTTACGTTTAAATGTGATAGTCTTTATATCTAATTGAAATGAATTTTTTTCATCGACTGAAATAATGGAGATAAAACATTTTATTCTCTTATTTTACCATGCAATTGACTTTAAACTAGATCCATTATTATGTTTGCAAGGCTTCCGTATACCATTGCTTTAACAGCTTCACGGTCCGTTTGTTATGCATAGAACAGACTTCAATAACTAATTAGATTAATGGTTGTATGGTTGATAAGTTTTCAGTTTTACGTTTCAATTTCTATAACCAAAGCCCTTATCGATCATTGACCTTCCCACTCATTTTTATTACAGTGGTGTTCATCGAATATCTGATGTAGAAGCTTTAGCTACCAAGAGAGATGTTGAAGCAATTTGCAAAGAGCAAAATTCTATATCTTCCTATGATGGAAGTAACATACAGTTTACATCAGGAACGACAGGAAAGCCAAAAGCCCCAATTCTGAGCCATAGATCCTACGTAAATAATTCAAGACAGGTAAGATTATTAAAACATACCAAATTTCTGCGACGTGTTGTGATTAGACTATACGTGTTTTCCATTAATCAGTTTCAAGATGAAATTTGTATAAAAAAAGTAAACTTATTTTCAATTAAAATTATCATCATAATATTATTATTAATAACTGTTTAAAAAATACATATATCTGAAGGGAAGTATGTATGCTTTTCCTATTACTTTTGATTAAAAAAATTAAAAACCTAAGTTTCTCCTTACAGTATACTTTCTTTCAGAAATTGTAATATTCGGTGTTACTTTCTTGAATGAATTTTTGTTTAACAATGTGATTGATGTTAATAAATAATGAAATTACGATTTTTGTAACAACCTGACTGTTTAAGGTAGTCACTCTCGTAAAATAAGATTTGCAAACAAGTAATGGCATTATAATTTGATATGTTTACGTTCCAATTTACCTACACGCAGAAAAAAGAAATGTAATATTTACTAATCAAGAATTGTAAAGAGTTTCTTGTAACCGTAACAGTATAAACTGTTCCTAATAAGAGGGTGAAAATGTCAAAATCACATAGCATTTCGTAAATGTCTCAGTGAAAATCAGGTTAATTCAACGGTTATCCTTCAGTAAAATAAACCTCTATTCCCTCATATTGCATACTGAACGACATGTAAAATCCACTGAACCGAGATTACAATAGTAGTGCAGTGGACATTACCGAAAGATCGGCACATGCTACCGATCCGAACGGTTTACTTAACTCGCCCCTAAAGTCGCAAAGCAACCTATCCGCGCGGAGCACCGGTTGAATTCACGACGCAATCGGCAATGAATGGATTGAATCACCTAAAAAACATTCCTTTTCGACATTTCTGTGAGAGTCGTCACATTACTCCACATCTCACTTAGCAAGGGAGGGGTTTTATAAAAATAGCACCATTTTGGATGGCACAGCTTATTCACAGATCGCGTACACTTGAGAGATTATTGGAGCAAGACGTGTTTTTGTTCTGTGACTGTCTCAGCTGACATATAGATATGATATGAATTCTACAACTTTTGTTGTGTGCCGCGATGGCATGGTTGCGTATTCAGAAGTCGTTCCCGAGGTCACCACCCTCAGTTACAAATGCATTTCAAAATTATTTTGAAGATCGCAACTCGTATACTAGTGTAGTGGTTAAGACTGTTGACTTGCTAACTTAGGTTTATGCGTTCGAATCTCCCCCATTGCATGCGAAATTTTAATTGTATGATAAGCATTATAACTTACAAATAACGATTAAATTATAAGTATATCCGAAAATATTTATAAGAAATAACCGTGCTCTTATTTATTAATTATTTTTTAGCAATACTTTTTCACAATTTATAGTAATGTTTTAACTGTAGTCTACGCCGATAACATAATTCAGATCTTTTTATATTATTCGTTAAAGTGGCAGAATAAGGCAGAATAAGGACTGAATCGGGAAAATCTACTGATCCACAGGTCAGCACTACTTGAGAATCGGTACTAGTAACCATCATTGATAGTCATTCTTATTTGCCTATAATTGTAACGTTTACTGAACTGTCATGTTCTCCAAATACGTACTAGGAAGATCGGTAGATTTAACTTGGTTTTCAGTGAAATGTAAGGTTCTTTTTTCTGCGTGTACCTTATATTTTGAAATATCAGATCTGTCATTATAATATAATTCAAGAGCAAAATAATTTAATAGAAACTTCTTTATTCACATTTTCTATAATGAATGGTATTTATTTATTTTATCTGTGAAGTTTATGTACCGCTCTTTATTGGAAGAAGGGTCATTCCAGAAAATATGGTCAGATTGGTGCTACGAGCTATTAAAAAAAATGTTACTAAGATATAGTATTTCTAGATGTTCCTCAGATCACATCTCACCAAAATAGTTTTGAAAGTTTCACAGAAAGTGAAAAAGTCTTATACTTACCCCATTAACGAATAACTTCATAATTGTTTAATTCTTAACAACTTAATTAATTAAAAATCATATTATTATCTAAGAATGGGATCTTCTTATAGTGCAATATATATTTTAATTCAAATATTGTTTTCAAAATTACAAAATATTTTAAAATAGTACACATTTTTAATTTACGGTCGTTTAACATAAGATTTTCCCCGTATGAATGGTCTCAAAATATTGAATCCACTATTTTGCAACAGTTTTATGTCTAATATAAATAAAGGACTGTAAAACATATAAAAGAATTACGCAACTTTATAATGCATTGACACTATGATTTTAAAAGAATGTTGCAGTGTTACATATGCCATTTTTGACGCTACAACATGGACAGTGATCTGGCGATATTTTCTGGAATAGCCCAGAATAATAATATTAAGGGCTTATAAATTTCAAACAATAATTCATATAATTTTCTAATTCTTGGGTTTCCAGCATTTATTTTTTTTTCTCATTTCATACAGCTGGTCTCTATAAAGAAATTTAAATATTATTCCTATAGTTACAAATAATTCTTGGGAAGATGTTCATATCTTATATGTGTTTCGTGTATTTCAGGGTGCTGAAAGGTTTGAGCTACACAATGCTCATCACAAAATTTGTGTAAATGTCCCTTTTTTTCATGCCTTTGGCATGATTACTCAAGTTTCAGCTTGGCACGCAGGATCAACATTAATCCTTCCTGCACCAACATTTAATCCGGTAAATTCCCTGGAGGCTATTATCCAAGAAAAATGTTCAGCAGTCTTTGGAACCCCAACCATGTGGGTAAGAAATATCGCAGATATTTTTGGTGGCTGAATTTTCTACACGATTTTACATCAATATATTTTATTTTCTCAAGGATATTGTATTGATCTGAATCACATATTGAGAACATTTTTCCGTAGATTTTCAGACCAAATAATTAGACTAAAAAATGTATTATTGTTGTGTTACGTGGTAAATAACCAAAGTTTATTTTGTATGTATTGCTGAATTGCGGAGCGTAATTCAGTACGTCATTATTGCTCTGAGGCTAGAGTAGAGCTGAATATGCTTCGGGCCTGGAAGCTACACTATGGCCCACGTATGCTAGAGGCATGTACAACCCAGGAGTTGGGATGTGGGGATGAAATTAGTTCTCTCGTAACACCCCTCTTTTCAGACAAGTTTTGGTCCTCCAAAAATCTACAATTTTACCCTTCTGGGTTCAATTGGAATACCCACTTCCAGTAGTGGGAGCGTACTTGGAGCATAAGTCACTACATGCGGCCGTACGTTATTTTTGTTCTTTATAGAAAATAGGCATATTTTCTTAGGAATACAATTAAAAAGTTTATTTAATATCCCACTTTTGTATAGCGCAAATAATAAAATGCAAGCTATCGCGACGTAGCCTAAATATTGAAACCATTCAAGACTAGTCTTTTTCAAAGTTTTAATTCGTCTGCGCGTTGGTATTCGATTTAATATACGCATTTTGTTGTTTTTAATTTTAGTCCCAATTCTTTTATCCTTTCAAACACTTTGATCAAATTTTTGTTGTGATCATCTACGGTTTTTCTTATAATTACTATGTCGTCGATGCACACAGAGCATTCTCGGCCAATTAGCCCTATAAGGCGTTGTCCATTATTTTTTTTAATGTAGCTGGTGCATTTTTTAGTCCGAAAGGCATACGGTTGTATTAGTATTGACCTTGAGATGTTGAAAGTGCAGTATATTTTTTGGATGCTTTGTTGTTTGGAATTTGGTGAAAACCTGCAGTCATATCAAAAGCAGAGAAAAGCTTCACTTGTCCTAATTGGTCGAGAATATCATCGAAAACAGGTAAGGGATACGCATCTTGGTCGGTATCCTTATTAATGTGTCTATAATTTCACTATCTGTCCTGAAAACAGCGTAATTTCGTCCTCTGTCAGCTCTGTATATGGTAATAAGTCTCCAGGTAGTGTAAAGAACTCATTTTATGTTGTAACAATTTTGTTAATTTGTTGTCAAATTGATGGTTCTATGCAGTTTAACTGCATAATTTTTTGAAGTTCTAACTTCTATGAGAGCCTTTGAGGCCTGTAGTACGTTAAATCCCACCTTTTTTGTTAGTCTCGTCTCGAGACTGTATATTTAGGAGTTTTGCGTAGTTTATTTCCTCTGGAATTTTGAACCAAGTTCACTCGTAGTTATAAAATGGTACCAATAATTCGCCTTGATGAATAGAGTCAATGCCATTTAGGATATGCTTATCTCCTTCAATCCATACGTTTGAATTTGTAACTTTTACTTGAATGAGGCATACTTTTTCTGAATTTTTTCTTGTGTAGGGTCCATCTTCGTAAAGGAGTAACTGGTATTTACCTGGTAGAAAGAATTTTGGCGTTAGCGACTATCCTTAATATTTCTTGAGAAATGGTTATCCCATAATTCTAGATTCCTGTAGGGGAAATGCAACAGGAATAATATGAAAAAGGTGGGTCTACTGTCTGATGTTGGTCATTTTCCATATAGCATTTTTTTCTCAATTTCTTTTCCTGGTGATTTTCTGGAATGCTCTCCTCTTTTATTATGTTAATACAGGCTCCTGAATCCACTAGTAGGCTATATATTGTTCCCTCTCGTCGTTTTTTTTATATAGATAGGATCTTACTGGATTCGGTGGTTTTTTGGGAGATGTCCATGGTGAAAATTTTGCTTTGCATAACATTGTTTTCCACATGACATTTCATTTTTATTCTGTCAGCTAGTGACATCGTTTGGTTTAGGACTTTCTGTGCTGTATTTTCTTGCGCTCTGGATTGTGCATTTGCCGGTCTGAATTCCCTCTTAGGATGGTATTGAGCTTCAAGTGTCAATGCTCTTGGTTGGTTCTCTTTTAACCAAGCTGCCATCTCAGTAGACATATTCTGTGCTTCCCCGATATTTGATGGTTTCTGGGCTTTAACCTGCAAGCCGATTTTTCCTCTTAGGTTCATCAGGTATTTCTGAAGATACTCAGTTTCTTCTATGTCCAGACAAGTCTTCTTTCCATAGGTCCTTTATATGAGGATTGAACCGCAAACTTGAGTTCGTTCATAACTCCCCTTAATCGGACACTAAAATTCTGACGTGTTTTAGCCGCTCCTTGTCTACAGCTTTCTAAGCAACTTCTGAAATCACTATCTGAACCCACTTGTTTAAAATTTCCCCGTAGGCCTTCATATAAATCCTCATACGTGTAGAACTCGTTGAAGCGGATTGCTCTTTCGGCATGTTGTTAAATTTTTTCCGACATTATTAAGTATAGCAGCAGATCTAGTTGGCTGCACTGTTGCCTAATTCTCTGTAATTTCCTGGTAAATTTCTCAACACCGGCATCATCTTGCTGATATAGTAGCTTAATAGCTCTAATAGCGTCGCGAGCCGGGAATTGTCATCGGTTAGGTTTCTGTCTTGTTTCCTAGCATTCTCTCTCGCTTACTTCTGTTAGTGTAGACTCACTTCTGCAGACCTGGGACTGTTGATGCTGGTTTCTTTGCCTATTTTGCGTTGCCGCTCTCCTGTATGTCTTAAGAAACGTACACGTGTCGCTCTGCGAATAATTAATACCTGAGGGTTGTTGTAACGGGGTGATATGAGTTTTTATGGAGTTTCTCACTAAGATTCGTTAAAATATGAGAAATGAAGCACAGTTAGAGAAAAGTACATTTAACTTTAGTAAAAAGTTCCAATCAACTGATTAATTCATAAGAGATACCGTATTTCAGTGTGCTCACCCCCTACCCCCACCCCCGGGTAAACGCACACTATCAGAAGCTGGAATTCTGCAATCTTTTATTATTAAGGACCCCCTGAACATGAATCCGAAGAGAAACTGCGTTACACTATTTATTCATGCTCAATGTTATCTACGGCCTCGTCTATAAAACCAACCAATTCACTGATTCTTTGCAGTCGAAACTTCAGAGTCTTGCGTCCGTCTTTATTGTGACGTGTGACTGGGTATATATTATCCGGATTGCAAGATGTGCATGGTTTGAAAGACTTTAGATTCCATCTGACCCTGGAGGAAGTAAAAATAGCGTGGGCTAGCTACCGACACGGCGCACCGTGTCGGGCCCAGTTAAGCTACAGACGGCTTCTGTTGTCTCAGAAGTGACGCCTCCTTTTCCCCAGACCTTACGAAGCCCGAAAAAAGTGACATAATCAGGTAAGTCAAGGTCTTCTCGTCCGACACTAAGTATCTTCAGGCAATTTTAGAGTTCCGAGAATATCATCCGGACTTTGAAAGAACAGCTTGTCTAGTCTAGCCATCTCTGCGCTTTTCTCGCTGTCTGTGCAAAAATTGGTGCAGCTTTTTTACTTGCACTTACGTATCTAGCCTCGATTATCCGAGGTAAGGTGGGCAGGAGGTACCTCGGATAAGCGAAAACTCGAATAATACGGAAGAAGTACAAGATTCGGAAAAGTTATCTATTTTGATATATTTTAAATAGAAAAATAAATATACACATTTAGCAAATAAAAATAAACAACTTACGAATGTGGATTTCTCTTTATGTTAAAAAGCATTGTAACTAACGTGGCTCAAGGAAGTCGGTAATTGAGCACTGTTTCAATCTGCTTAATCGTTTTTTAGCAACAATATTGCCTCGGATAACGCGGAGCCTCGGGTAGTCGAAGGCAGGACAATCGAAGTTCGACTGTCTATAAATAACAAGAAAGTAAAAAAGAAGAATATTCAATTTTGGAGTCAAAGATCTGTCAATAGTTTAGTGTCAATTTTCAAAAGTAATACTGATGTGTGTCACTAAATCCAATTAAAATATGCAAAAAACATTTCATATTAAAGCCTCATAGAAATTAAAGAGGCTTTTTTTAGTAACTACATCTTAATTGACGGAAAAAGCAAAATCTTTGCTATGTTGTTAGACAACGAAAAACATATAGAAAAGTAGACGAGATACATCATTAAGGCGAGAAATACATTATTACAGAATAAAGGCGTCTAAGGGCGCTGAAGGAACTGGAATTTTAACTTGGTTTTGTTTATTTTATAATACTTTAATATATTTTGTTGACATTCATAATTTCTGTCTGTAATTTAATCGAAATACTGTGACATGTGTTCATAAAATGGATTCTATTATGCGTTTTTTATGTAGTTTTTTCTCTAGCAAGAATTTTAATATTTTTAATAATCAAAATCAAAATAATGGGTCAAGTTCCCACAATATTGTGAAAGACCTGTATTGAAATTTCCAACACTAAAATATTTTTCATGTTCCAAAACTCTAGTTCTTAATCTTCTACCTATTTCGCAAATATAAACTTTCTTACAATAAATTACATTTAATGAGATACACTATTCCAGACAAATTTTCTTTACTACCAATAGCTTTCATCGACTATTCCGTTCCACCAGTGTGTTTCCTCAGCATTCTGGAGTCTTGTGGGTTGACAGTTACTTTCATAAGTAGATTTATTGACATCCATGAAAATATTCGCTCCCATCTCAGGGGCTTTAGAGTCTCTAACTGACATGTGCACATCTGAGAGTTTCAGTCCGTTCTTCTCGGATTTTCGGCCCACGTACGGCCCGCGAGGACAATATATTCCAACTCGAACTCTATCTATGAAGGGTATAAGAGAGTGGGTTGGTCTGAGACTCTTCACTTCTTTAAATTTTCTCTAAAAGTACCGGTAGAGAAGGTGATGTACTTTCTTTAATGGTACGAAAGTTCCTGGATGAGTGAGTTACATTTCCACTTCGATGTCATGCTCATCTAAAGAACCATTGAGGCACCTTTGCCGCGATGCAAGTTAATTTATGACCGGAAAAAGTCATTTTCGTATTTCCCCGAACCTCTTGTGTCTCGACAAGCTCATCCTGTCCCTGACTAACATCCCTAAATTTGACCTTTCCAAGATGGTAGGAAGATCTATTGTTGAGGACTGTAGGAGTGCTCGCCTGGAAATCCAGAATCTGCACAGTGGACAAAATGGACAAACTTCTAGCTTCGATTCAATTCTCAACTAAAAAAAAGCTAAATACTTAGAAGCAAGCCTACTGACACATACCTAATCTCATCAACCCTGTACACCTAAACACTTCGCTCATAAACCTTAGGCAGTTGAACCCTAGACCATAGACAAATGAAGTCACAAATATTTAATATTTCCAGTGAGAGAATTGTTATAACTATCCATATATATTTTTAAATTTTTGTTGTTTTTATTAAATCAAAATCCTGACATTTAAAAAAATATATGAGCAGTTATAACCATTCTCTCCCTGGAAATATTAAATATAACACTTTAAGAGAAGAATAGAAAAAAAATTTATTATTTTATTAAAATCGTCACGTGGCTCGAATTTTTTGCCATATTTATCCCTGTGCGTTCTTTGGAAACGGCATGTGATGTGTCCGGACTCACCTTCCAACTAGCTACAAATATTTATTGACTGATTCATTGCAATGCTTATCTTGTTAATTGTAATTTATTATTTTCAATACTTTAATAAATATAACCAATATTTAAAAGTTTGAAATGGCAATAATTTATCCTATTTTAATGCTGTCATTTTAAAACTGTAATCATTGGTACTATAAAATTAACGAATTTTTCCACTTTCTTCAAGATTTAAAACCACACCCATAATCAATATTTTATTATTTTTGATACTCGTGCCATAAAATTCGACTAATAATACTGCACGCATGTGCTAAAAGTGCGGGAAACGCTTTTTGCAGGTAACTGTGTGGCATTATGGACAAAGATAATATCTTTTCTGTGCAGTAGAGTTTTAAGTCTGGTAAGTTACCTAGTAACGTACGATGCTACTGATAATTTGCGGGGTAACGTACCCCACGCTCGTTCTCCAAGAAGATTTGTGAGATTTTATTTAGGTCTCCTTCAAAACTTCCATGAAGCGCATTTCTGGGCATGACAACGGATAACCTAGCTTTCATCAGCCAACCATTTCGGATTGTGAATCCATGTCAATAATTGTAGTAGAAAATTCCTAAACAAGAAGATGATGTCTGGAAATTTTTTGTGGCTGCAAGTGAAGGGGGGAAAGATGCATATTGTTGACATGCAGGGATCATGTCCAGGCTATTAACCAGTGAAAGCTTAGCACCTCCAAGAGCGCCGGTGATAAGGAAAATTAATTTAACAGAATACTCCGAATACAATTGTCGGAACTGCCTTATAAGGCCTCTATACTTCACTTTCTTTTCATTCTCCTTGGCTATGATGATTTTGTCAGCTGCTGCCGAAAATTCGATAACGAACATGCACTCGATAATGTATTTAACGCGCCCTATCCGCTTGGTCTTTGTATATTGCCCACACTTGTGCACATACTTTTTAAAACTAAAGGTCAAAGCATCGAGAACAGTAATTTGTTGATTGTGAATTCTCTTTTGTTAAAGCTTCTTCGGCTTTAATGAAGACAAATTCATCATGTATCTCGTGCTTCGAACTCGAGTTTGTCCCTGACATTGTATATCATTTCCATGAATGTATATTATTACAATTCATAACATGCATTGATATTAAAACAGAAACAGTTTCATTCTCTTATTTAACAAAAAATACGCATTCCTTAAACAAAATTTTGTTATTAAACATTTTATTGCAACTTCTGTCTTTTTTTTCATAAACTAAATTTGCTCATTTTCAATGTTATTTTTACGATTTAAACGTCACTAAAGGTCTCTCAAAGCGTTTAGGATGGAGAGTCTAGTTACAACGACAGTCCCACGAAGCTACGATTAATGGAAAGGGGGGGGGGGGTTGATGAGAATGTGCTCAGGCAGCAATATTTTTTTGACTGTTAATGATGTTATGTTGTACGTTTTATCTCGACCTTTTTTATATCAATTAGCGAAGCAAGTCATGGAAATGAACGTCAAAAAGAAGAGGCACGATAATTATTTTATGACGTTTCGGTCACTCTTTGGACCTACATCAGTCAGAGAATAAACATTTATTAAGTCTGTAAATAAAATACAAATAATGTAGAATATATTCTATAAAAACAAGAAATTATTGATCAGATATAATTTTTCTGACAACAATTTTTTATTTAAGAAAATGTTTGCCATGTAAATGGAGGAGGAGGTTAATGACGTTTTTCATGATTAAAGCAGAAACTATGCACCCTATCAAAAAGTGATTCATTTCGCTTATTTTTTTATGTTGTCCAAGAATTTGAATTTTTAATTTTTCAAGAGAATTCAAAAAGGCGTTATGATATTCTTGTATGGCATTCAAAAAGCAACATTTTTCTTTTCTTGACTTTTTTCCTTTCGTGCGTTAATTGGCTTAAAATGTTCATTTTCGTGTGTTTTTTTGGAATTTTGTAAATGCTATAATTCTGCTAAATTTGGGTTTGATAAAAAAATTCATGAGGATAAATAGTACGTCTGTTTGCATACTATGAATATCCGCACAAAAAATGTTTGAATTTTGACGCTTTGATAAAATAGCGGTATATTGCCGCTAATATTACGCGATTCTAAACTACCGAGAATTTAAAAACTCTACTTTGGAGCGGCATCGCGGGTTTTTGCTATGCACGCGATTATATCATTTCTCGCCAGGTGTCAACATCGTTTAGCAATTGTTAATAGCATTTTTTTAAATAATAATTTAGTAGCTTTTGCTTCACTTATTACTACATGTCTGTAATTATGTTAAAGCCATTTATAAAATAATTCGTTAATTCTACAAAGTGCGGTACTATTTTCGGGAACTAAACCAAGCTTATTACCATCATCATGTTCCCAGTAATATTACATATGCTTTCAAATTCAGTAATTCTACTATAAATTACGTCACGAAAAATTACACACAAAGGCTTTTTTCGTTCAACAGCCAATCACAACTCTCCAAATAATAATTTTGTCTACGTTGGCATCACTGCACCAGTGCTCGTCGCCCTCTCCACTCTCATATCAGTTATTTTTATTTTGATCATGTGTTACGCCTGTACTTCCAGTACTCCTAGTCAATTCTCGAACACAGCCTTCAGTTAAACGCTAGCTGTCATCGTGAATGATTCATTGACACTACGGTTATCGGAAAATTCTCTAATCCGATTGAGTTGTCATTTTATAAATATTATACGCTAGGAGTTTTTTAGTTTCTATCCTTTATTTCGATACCTAATGTAGAAATTGTTTAAAATAAAATTGATGCTTGTGATGGAATTATTGAAATACATACACGAAAAAATAATATTGAAATTAATATTAAACTAAGCCTTAATACTATAAAAAGTGAAATTTATTGCAGCTATTATATAAATTAATCTGAAGATTCTCATGGTCATTTCCGGGCTTTTTCTCTACAAAAACTAGAAGCTGCACAAATTTATGAATCTGATGAATAAGTATCAATCATTGAAATGAATTCTTTAAGAATTGAATACAGAATAACTACAGGTGTACATTATTCTTTAGAAAGTACATACTATTAATAAAATTTTTCCTGTACTGCCATCTGGATATAAGATAGTTGAGCTACAATTTCATGTCATTTACTTAGGAGTCGCCGTGCAGACAATAGATGATATACAGCTCGGTGTAGGTGATCAGGCCGGACATTTGGTTAATTTTCATGGAAAAGTTATAACAAATAGGCAACACATCATGTCTTTCTGATAATAATGGGTATCGTTTTTAAAAATAAGATTGGTTTTGTTTATAATAAACCAATACAATGCCATGAGGCAATCAAACGACAACGAGCAGTCAAAGGGTTAAGTCCTTTTATCAGAATGTCAATCGCGTCTGAATTTTGAGGCCGCGCGGCTTAATATTCTTCTCTAATTTTTTGCATACCTCATCGAAATAACTATATCTCGAATCAAGCAGAGACGGTTTTTCGATCAAATTTTTATATTCTGTTTAATAATCAAAATAGAGAACAATAGCAGTGACATTCTATGATAGCTGTACATGCATGTCCGCAGCAAGCCTGCTCACCCTCGTCAAACTCCGAGCAACAGACTCCCCGCAGGGTTATGAATGATACGGCACAAATGAACCCGGGCATTGTTATGAGATTTCATTCATTTCATCATTCATTAATTCAGTTTCATTAAAACAATTAATTTATTTATATAGTTACAAGAAATTGAAAAAAAGATTCATGAAAATCGGTTAATATTTGCAGTAATAATGTACATCTTTACATTATATACATTTACACCGCAGTTTTCTAAGAAATTCAAGCTAAAGAGTGTATTTTTCAGAACTCAGTTATTTTCTGCTGCATATTTAGTACTTAGTAAAAAAACATAATTTGCTTAACAATTTTTTCCTCGTGAACCGTGAAAAAATATTATCTTCTGCAATTGATCACATAATCAATGAATGGTCAAACTGCTTTTATGGTTTGAGATATTTAGCAATCGAGTAATTGGTTCTTAATTTTTAGGGCGCATGGTTGAATATTTTTGACTCATTTCTTGCATACCTCATCTAAATATTCATATCTTGAATCACGCAGAGCCAATTTTTCAATAAAATCATTGCATTATAGATTATAATCTAGATTATACGCGCCGAAAAATTATTATACAACTAACACTGCGCCTTACTACTGCTGTTCTTCCCTTTTTTATTATTACACAAAACATAAACATTTTATTGAAAAAATTGCTCTGCTTGTTTCGAGATATGATTATTTAGATGAGGTTCGCAAACAATTAGACAAAAACATTCATCCATGTGGCCTTGAAATTCAGACACGATAGCCACTCTGATATCCGTAATAAAGACATAATGACACTTTCATTATTATGAGATCACGTTCTGGTACCAAATCTGTGATTATTAAATCATGGATTAATTTATTTTTTATGAGCAGAATCCATTTATGCACATCGTTTTAAAAAAAAGTCAATAAAATATTCAGGAAAGTGGGTAAAATTGTGCAGGAATAATGAAAATCTTTAGATAATTTAGTTTGTCTTGTTTAAACAATTATTATTTATTTTCACAATAGTTTCCCCCTTTAAGACGTAGGAATCATTAAAGGTTATTTTCTTCAGGATATTTAGTACATTACAAAAAAAATTGTTTGATCAATTTCTTTCCTGTACATCGTAAAGAAATACTATTTACTGCAATTGATGACACAATCTATGAATAGTCAAAGTAATTTGACATGTACATATCCAATTGAAATTTTTACAATTTTGAACGATGACAGTGGTGCCTTTGACTTATTTTCTGTTAATAACGATCACGATAAAATATTTTATGTTTTATGAGCATTCATGCAAAATATTTACTAGTAGAATATACATTAAGCGGGAAGCAAAAAGTCTGAGATGTGAAGGTATACACTTCTCAACCCGTTCACTACAATAATAGTTTTATTCGAAGCGAAATTTCCTAATATTTCAAACCATCCTTATTACAAAGTCATTGTAAGGGAAAACAGTAGTAGTAACGTGCAGTGTTAGCTGTATATGCATTTTCGGCACGTATAATCTCGACTGTATTTCGTCTGTTGTATTTCGTACTTCTTTGTTTCGATCACGTCGCATATCAGATCTTTATTGCAGTTTAGTGCATTGCAGTGCAAATGAGTAAACATAGACGAGGGGACTTCTCATCGGGAGATGAGGAGGAATTACAACGGTTAAAAGAACGCATAAGAAGTTTGGAGACAAAATATGACTACCGTGATCGGAAAAAAGACACAGTAAGTACAATGATTTTTAAGATATATTTTCCACGAGGCAGCGTCTTGAAGTAGTTTAACCGTGACTTATTCACCCAGTACCTCGGTCTGCAAATGATGGTTTCTGGTCAAACTTGAATTAAAAGAACAGCACCTCTACTAGACGTTTTATTCTTATAATGTTATCAGATATTTTTATCCTTAATTATCTGGACTGTATTTAAAAAAGAGAACAGCACCTTTGACAGTCGCCTGTGTCATATGTTATTCTCGACTCCGTCATTTTAAAGTCACATAATATCTCAATATAGACCTTCAATTTATTTATTAAATTTTGTGTTTAGGAAGTCGTTAATTTCGTAATCGGTCTCGACAGCGTGTAGTAATGATTACTACCGTCGTTATCGCAGTCCAGGTCCAAGCGACAGTTGACATTCTCATACTCACAGCCCAACTCAAAGCCAAAGTCTACATTAATATTATCGGTGTCCAATCGACATAGTCTGCGCAGTGTCAATACGTATGTGACCTAAAATACCACAAAGTCTGCCAGCCCTTCTTTACCAGCCGAATTGGAAAAAGAAGAGAGTTGGGGAGCAGAGGTCTTTAAAGTCATTGAAGAGCGACTTGTACCGGACTCGACTTTCGCACCAGTCATCCACACTGACCTAGCAATAAGGTTGGAGGAAGTTGTCAGAAAGGGATTGCCAAAAGGGGAAAGACAGTCTTTATTAAAAAAATCTGCCTGCTTTGCGGGCACATTCTCACCTCGCACTACGCGTGCGGCTCGCTACGATCGCAAGTTTGAGCGCGCCTAGGGCGCGCGACTGTTGGTTCTCGCGCTTCGCGCTTTATAATGTATTTAACTCGCGCTTCGCGCTCGATAATGTATTTACCTCGCGTTACGCGCTCGATATTTGTGCATAGACTTTTTAAAACTAAAGACGGAAGAATCGACAAAATTAATTTGGCAATTGTGAATTCTCTTTTGTTAAAGCTCCTACGTTTTTTTATATTCTAAATTATATATATAAATATATATTTTGGAAAATGCATTTTTATATTTAAGAATCTTTGAGATACTGTGAAATTGTTAAATGAAGAAATGTAATTTTCGTATTTTCCATTATTTTCTATGCTTTCAAAATTAGAATTTTTGATTTTTCAAGAAAATTCAAAAACATGTTATAATAGTCTTATAGGGCATTTAAAAATCAAAACTTTTCTTTTCCTGCCTTTTTTCATATCGTCCGTTATTTGACTTGAAAGGTTCATTTTCGTGTGTTTTTTGGTATTTTGGAAATACTTTATCTCTGATAATTTTTGGTCTTATGAAAAAAGTCATCAGGATAAATTGTTTAACTTTTTAAATACTATAAACATCTGTACAGAAAATGTTTGAATTTTGAAAAAAGTGATCTCAAAATTATACAAAATGCGCTAACTTTTTGAATTTTATTTCCAAAATAGCTGGCTAACAAACTTGAACTTCAGTTTAGGACACTAAAATAGTGTACCAGAGGCCAATCTGATAGAATGACTTTTTCAAAACTTATGGTACTTACAGACAGACAGCCATACAGACAGTGCGACAGACAGACACATTCGTAAAAACCTGTTTTTCGGATTCAGGGGGTCTCAAAACGTAGACATTTGACAAAAACTGGGGAGGTCAAATTTTACACAAATCTAATAGCTTCTCTGATGAGAATGTAAAAACTCTATATACTTTCACTAGAAATATTATACCTGTCATGTCCTATCTGAGATCCTTAGGTTATGTCTCAGTGATTTATTTAGATGATATTTGCTTATTCGGTTATTTATTTAAATCATGTCAAAAAAATGAAGACAAATCATGCCAATTTTTTAAAAGATTAGGATTCATTATCTACAGAAAAAGAGCGAATAAATTCGACGTACTAGACCAAAGTTTCTTGGTCAAATTTATGATTCTAAAAAAATGATAGTTGAGCATCCGATTGAAAAAGATATAAAGTTAAACAAAGCATTGCAAGGATTGAAAAGGCAAAACAATATAAAATAAGGGATTTTGCAGCTTTTATTGAAACGTTAGAATCTTGTTGTCCGAAATTGAAATATGGTCGAATTCATATGAAACTTTTTGTAAGAGAAAAAATGTCAGCTTTAGAACACAATAATGACGACTACCATTCGTTTATTCCTATGCCAAGCTGCATACCAAAGGATCTTCAGTGGTAGAATATAAATATAACATCGCCAAAAAATAGTATGACAACTTTTAATCCGGCAATAGAAATTTTTGCAGACGCGTAACTATCGGGTTGGGGTGCCTACTGTAATCAACAGCGGATCTGCGGACACTGGAACGTACAAGAAAGATTGCAACATATAAATTATTTCAAATTAATGGCTGTCTTTTTTGAGCAAAGTGCTTTGCAAAAAAATTACAAAAGTGCGACATTTTATTAATAGTAGATAACACCACGGCAATAGCGTACATAAATAAAAAGGGCGGAGTGCGTTTTACAAAATTAAGCACTTTAGCTAAAGTAATCTGAGAATGGTGTGAAAAGAATAATCTCTGGATATTTGCAACTTATATACGTTCGCAAGACAATGACATTGCAGACTTCGAATCCCAAAGGCTGGAACCTGAGACTGAATATGCCTCATCGAAAAAAGCTTTTTAAACTATCGTTCATGTTCTTGGCTATCCAGAGATTGATCTTTCCATAACAAGAAGAAAAGTTAAGAGTCAAACAAATGTCTGTTGAAAAAAAGACCCAGAAGCAATTACCGTGGATGCATTCACCATGAAATGGCAATCATATTTTTACGCGTTTCTTCCTTTTTCGATTATGCTACGTACCTTAAAAAAATTAAATTCGAACAATGTAAAGGTTACCCTTGTTGTCGCGATTTTATCAGGGAGGCCCTCAAAAAAAGATTAATTCCTGAAGAATCAATGGACATTATGCTCTCATCACTAAACGATTCCTCTAGAAAACAGTACGACAGCGGATTAAAAAAATGGTTTTTTTTCTCGTAAAAATCGTCATATTGATCCTCTTCTATTCTCAATGACAAATATACTAACGTTTCTCACTACCGAGTTTAAAAATTGTGCCTCTTATGGGTCACTTAATTCGTTTCGTTCGGCAATTGCGTTAGTCTGTGGTTCTGAGCTAGGACTAAATCCGCAGATAAAAAAATTTTTTAAGAGTATCTCGAACCTTCCACCACCTAATGCTAAATACTATTCTACATTGGATCCGGCGTTAGTCTTAAATACTATAGGGCAATAGGGATCTAATGACGAATTAACTTTAAAAAAGTAAACTTTTAAACTTGTGGCCTTGCTGGCTCTTATGACGGGTCATCGAATGCAGACCTGAGCACTTATCGTTGTAAGAAATATCGAACAAAAATCCGATAGACTAGAAGTAAAAATTCCTGATAAGATCAAAACCTCTGCTGCCAATGGACAACAGCCTACGCTTGTAATTCGGTTTTATATAGAAGATTTGACTGCGTGTCTGGCAACTGTCCTCGAAGATTACTTAGAAAGATCAACAGCATTTAGAGTTTCGGAAGGTAAATTATTTCTTTCTTTCAAAAAACCATATAAACAAATGACGTCATCGCCCTTAGGACGTTGGATAAAAAGTGTTCTATCCTTAAGTGAAATTGACCCTAACAATACGTTCCCTATTCATAACAAAAATGTAATTGTTAGAAATCCCGAAAATATTGCGGCAAATACTTTGAAGAATGACGAAATACGGCAGGCGAAATACAGTCGAAAATTTTTGACTGAATAGTGGCGACATCGGTACGTAGTAGAGAGTACTACATTATAATTCCTTCGAAAGAGGCACTTCATACAATTATGATAGAACTTCACTTACAGGTAAGTTCGTTTAATCATTTAATTATAATCTATAATTTTATGATTTTATTGAAAAAGCAGTTTGGTGTGCTGCAAGATATAAGAATGTAGATGATGTATGCAAAAAATGAGTCAAAAATATTTAACCGTGCGGCCTAAAAATTAAGAACCGAGTACTCAATTGCTTAATATCTTTAAAAAATGTACTTTGGTCATACATTGGTTGTGTGATCAAATCCAGTAAATAATATTTTTTTACGATTTACGGGGAAAAAATTGTTTAAACAAAATTTTTTTTAAGTACTAAATCTTCTAGAGAAAATAATCTTTCATAATTCCTACGACTTACAGGGAGAAACAATTGTGAAAAGAAATAATAATTGCTTATACTAGTCAGAATAAGTTCCCTGAAGAATTCCATTATTCCTGCGCACGTTAACCAACTTTCCTGAATCTTTTATTCACTTGTTTGTAATTATATAAATAAGTTGACTGAACCAGCGATCTCTCGTGTATCAGTCCGCAGTGTTCCCTGTGAGTTACAGGACAATTTAATAAACATTTGCAATAAATTTTATATGACTTACATTTCAGTTTTCCTGTTACGCATTAAATTGTATGAATCAACTTTTGCTGAAATTCGCCGTGACGAATTGGGGGCGAATTCAAGTATTTATTTTACTGTCACGAATTCAGGCGCATTGGCCAATGTTGAAGCGTTTTCGTGCTGATGTATTGAAGTGAATTCCCTGACTTCAAACTTTTTCACCGTATTTGCACGTGTAGTAATATTCAAAATTGAAATATTGTTTTCTCGAATTTACACGCATTGACATACTGGTCCAATGCGCCATTGTCACAAAACGGGATCTGCATTGTGTCCTAATATTCCCAATTTAATTCGTATGAATACTTTATTTTTTGCTGGGTTCTCAGAAAATCGTCAATCCCCCAAAGTACACCAAAATCAATGTTCAATTGAGTTGCAACAAATTTAAGCCATACAGGTTCATTCTGAGAATCGAGGGAAAAAGCATAATTTAGAGACTGTTTTTTCTCATTCAAAGTAACGTGAAGTGTCACCTACAAACTGTCAGTCACCGGTCAAGATGATTTTGTCGGGCATTATTTGAGTGAAATAGATGTTGATACGCAGGTAAGTTGTAATAATAATTACCCAGCTTTTACTTTCCTTCCATTTACCAGTGAGTAATAGTGTCTTGAAATAAAAATTTTACTTGACGTGATATGATATTCAAATCTTAGGTTAGTTAAAATCTACATGATTTTCAAACCAACAAAGCCGGGATGTAAAATCTAAGTTGTGACCGTCTGTATCGAAATTTCTGCCTGGATTTTCTGTGGAAGTTTAAAGTTATCTAATCTGGCAGTTTCTAGTATCATACATGAAAAATAAGATAAATATAACTGTACAATAAAAACAGACATTTGTTTTTCACGATGAGTAAGGATGTAAAGTTTCATGAAACTTTAGCCTAATGAAAAGTTTGATAAAACATTGAGGATCTCGTAAAACATTGTAATGTTTCAAATATAGGAGCAGGAAAATTTATACTGATAAAATAAAATCCTAACCTGACCTTAGAGGCCAAACATTAGTTCCTAATGTCTCTAGCGCGGCGTTAGTTGTCCCATCATTCCCTATTTTTGCATTGCTCATGCATTGTACATGTCGTAAACACGATCGGAAATAATACAATAAAATAGAGTGTAAATATATTTATTTGACTTTAACACTATAAAAAGATCAAATTTAATTTTTCTAAAAAACGACCTCACTTCGCTCCAGTGAGAATTGAGCCACAGAACTTTTGATTGCGGGTCGGGTGCTTTTTCAATGAACCTATTAAAAACATCAAAAGAACAATCTTTTTTCAGTAATATATGCTATCTCAAGCCAGGTGTTACACTTATGATATGAGTAATTTTAACGGTATCTGTATTATCATCGGAGGTAGTAACTATCGATCATTGTAGATGTCATTAGGTATTTTTTATTTGAAGAGTTAACTTAATTTTTTTTTTATTTCTGTTATCACAGATTGTGAAATGACATCTGCCTTGATCTACGGTATCTAACACTGATGAGACCATGGACATAGGAAACAAGGGGCTAGGCATGCTATTGCGGGGGTGATGCAATGAGGGGAGAAGTCCGCCACCTTTTGATGTCCCGCGACAAACATGGCAGCGCCCACATGTTTATATTTTCATGCACAGTTAGTCGGCAAAAATGCTCGTACGCATAATCAAAATGCACATCGTAAGGTGGCGGCTCTCCCCACTCATGGAATTCTCCCCCCTTCCGTGGATTCCACCCCGCTCGCCAGGTTAGGATGGAATGCCAAGTCCCGTGTTTCCTATGTCTATGGATAAGACAAATTCCTTTAAAAGTACTCGCACTATGAATAGAAGTAAGCTGTCAGAACGACAGTGACATTTATTGCCACGCGCAAGATCCCCGATTCATAAGCTACGTTTCTTCAAGAGACAGAGACAGAGGGTCCACCACTCTCACCGTGCTCTTTCTAATTGTCCTTCGCGTTTTATTCACGGAGTCGCTAGTCAATTTCTATTAGTTGATTGTCAGGGTACCTTTCCACGGAGGCCTGTTTTTAATTAATCGTGGAATTAATATTTTTCATATGATTCATTTCTAGCTGCTTTGTTGTTTTATGGCAAATTTGATTGGTTGACAACCTAGATACGAACTCGATGTGTCAAATCAATTCAACTGTTCATTAAAAGCAGCCCTCCGTGGAAAGGTACCCTTATGTTAAGCCCTGTAAAGCGTGTGCGGATCACTGATCCCAATAGGGCCTGACCAATGGGAAATAATATCCACTTTCTCCAACTCCATCTACAGGATTTTTAACAATAAACCAAATGCATGAGAAGAAACTTTATTTTTGTAATATTTTCGCAATAAATAATAATAATTATTATTTAATTATTGCATTAAATAGTCCCTAAGCAAGAAAAACTATTTTTGAAATACACTTGTGCAGAAAAAATTAGTTTTTACGAATATATTAGAAAAGTAGAGAAAAAATTAACCGATTCCCATGTATTTGGTCCATTGTTTTCACCTCAATATTCAACAAAGTGAAAGTAGTTGGCGATTGAAGTGAAAACACCTTACTGCATATGTGGACGGTAATGCCTTTTTCAATACATCCCGGCTTTAGTTTAAATGTCGACGGCCATCACTAACCTCACATTTGAAAGTAGCATCAGGAAGTTATAATTTCATTATAAGTGACTAGTACGCACTGTTACATGAGAAAAAGTTGGAAGTTAGGTGAATATTATTCAAATTAGTTCCCTGAATAATAATTATTTAGTCTAATATCGCAAAAAGAATAGTTGCTTTGACAGCTGTTCAGATGGCTGATACCCCGGTTCCACTCCACAACTCTCGGCATGAGCCAAAATTTAGTCTCCAAATGCTACATTCCCTAAATGCCCAGGTCTGCAACTACCTTCAGAGGAATAAATTTGAGACTGAGAATTCTCTCAAATGCTCATAGGGAGACCACTGACATTTGAGCTGCAACAAATGTAATACCAGCGTCCCGTGTGGAAAATTATTCCTGGAAGACTGGAATTATTCTAGCGCCAGTACTGGATTATTCGTGGCTGTTTGTTTCCACCGAATTAGATTGGCGATCTTTTAGCGCTACCTATACCTACTAGATAGAAAAATCCAAATTTAACAAATGTATTTTTGAATGAAAAAACGTTGTTTGAAAATGTGCATTATATTTTTGTACATTACAGAAAACTCTCGCAAAAATAAAATTATTATTTTAAAAAAATGAAAATAAAAGTCGCGTTAAATTAGTTTGAATTGAATCCTGTAAAGTTTGATTCATTTGAATCTCACGAGTTTTAAAATTTCTGTTTGTATCACATTTTTATACAATTATTAAACATTAAATAAAATTTCCATAATAAAAATATTTAGGTATTGTATTTTTAATAAATAAGTAATATTGATCACAAAACTGTTTTCTCAATTTCTGCAATTCGGGAATTTTCTAGTTTGTATATTTTATCATTAGACAGCATTCGGCCTGTAGTTTTATTATTTGGGAATTTTCAAATTCGATAATATTGTAAACTGTCCAGAATTTCATTATTCTAGAATTTTTAAATTCGGGATTTTCAGGTTTCAAAATTTTATAATTTCGGGAAGTTTACGAAGTCGAAAATTTTTCAAACATTTTAAAAGATTTATAAGATTGTAAAAAAATCTGGAATATTTTGAGGCATTTTTTTGCAGAATTTAAAGTTTATTTAAAAACATATTTTGTGGAACATGATGTTTTTTATGAATGTGACAGTGAAATTCTGTTCGTCTAATTTTGTTTGCCAATGCGAAATTTAATCTGGCTTAGAATTGCCTTCTTAACATCTAAAAACCGAAAGAAAAATTTTCATAACACGTGCAATTATAATTATATTTTTATAAATGTCTAAAAAAATCCATAGAAAATGCAAACCACAAAAATAAAAATAAATAATATTAAATAACTATATATAGACAATATATAGAATGAAAATTATAAGTAATAATTTTAGAAATAGTGAGAAATATATGAAACCGTAATATAAATTATTCATCGACTTTTATTTGTGGTATTTATTAAAATAACCATGTTTTGCAAAGTCGTAAATGTAAAAATCTTTTAATTGGCAATTTACTTTCAATCCAAATGGTTCTTGTCCGAGCTAAGTAACCGTTAGTGCGCCTCGAGGGGCCTACTGAGAGTTGCTTACAGCGCTCCAAATAGCTGTTGTCGATGGGTGCTATAGCCAGGAAGCGGTAGGTAGAGGGGAACTGACAATTTTCGCCGGACGTGCCGTCTATATTTATCGCGGGTAACTAAGCCCGCACCGCATCTGCGATTATAATATCTTTGCCAGTACTCATGTACATCAAAATATATATATTTACTAACCTCAAATATTATGCAGTGCTACCAACAGCACTCAACTTTCATCATACAATGCAATTTCAAAACTGCTACCAAAAAAGTTGGCAAAAATAACCGGAACTGGATTGCAAGAATCAGATGTTTGCCATGCCGCCATTCAGTGTAAATACGTTTCGTTTCGCGACCACGAGGTTTGCAGTTTTCCAGATTCTTTTTCGACGTAAGGGCGTTGGAATCAAGACCCAACCTCAAAACTGGATTTTCTCATTTTACTCCATAAATACGAGAATTGCATCTTTTCTAGATAATCAGGGTTTAGTACTCTTTTCAGTTAAATCTTTATTCGGAAAAGAACATTGGATAATTCTAATGGTTTTTCTTCAAGCTGTTTTTTTTTTATTCTAACCTCAGCATTTGAAAAAAACCTCTTAATTAAAAACTATTGAAATTCAAAAATTTTTCACTTCGAATAAAAATTTGATTCAATGCAGGAATAGGCCCTAATGATTTAAAAAATATGTAATTCTAGTATTTATGGAGTAAAATGAAAATTCAATTTTGAGGTTGGCTCCTGTTTCCAAAACATTTACAATTAACATTTCCTTTTTTATCAATAATTTCTGGAAACGTTCTGTCATATTTAATAGTGTCACGATATAAATTTGCTCTGTAAACGTTCTGTAAGAATTCTGGAACAGCGTTCTATGTCATGTCTATGTTCTATGTCTATGTTACATATGTGCTGTAACACATATGTAACATGTCACGATTTAAATTTCGTCTGTGATCATTCAGTATTAGTTCTGACACAGCGTAGTATATGAAAAAATATTTTTAGATCAATTTAGGAATAGGGTTATAGAGTAACATTGTTCTGTAATAATTCCGCAACACATATGTCACAGTGTTACGAGATAAATTTATTCAGTAAGCGATCCGTAACAATATTCCGTAACGGTCTTACAATATTTTTGAATGGATTGTAACAACTTCGTAACAGTATTACAAGGATCTGTGATAATTTTTTTTGTATTATTGCTGTACTTAGTACATATTTTAAATAATACAATTTTCACGCACAGTCTCCTACGCATATGAGGACGTACACTACGAACAATCAATCTCAAAAGACGCCAATCTTTAAATTGATTAATAAAATCGACAAAAATAGATCTTTTATTGATTTCTGGAAATCTTGACGGACGCTCCTAATTATACTTTAAAAAAATAATTCGGGTTACAATTGTTAATTAAACAGTAGTTATTTAGAGTTTAGTTTTTGCTTTCTCTTTAGGGAAAGATTACAATTCTTATTTAGTTCTAATGATCATGGCTTCATTCTACTTTTTGAAGGATTCTCTAAAATTCTAGTGGGGTTTTGTTACTAAAAATGTAAACTATCATTATTTATAACAATAATAAGTGTATGATTTGTAAATTAATTTTTTAAATAAAAGCCACTCGAATAGAAATGTAGAGAATCCTTCATAGAATAAAATAAGACTTAGATCATTAGGATTAAATAAGAATTGTAATTTTTCCCTAAAGAGAAAAGAAAAACTAAAGCTCAATAAGTACTTTTTAATAAATAATTTCAACCTGAACTATTTTTTTCTGAAGTGTGCTTGGAAGCCTCAAGCAATATTTACTGAAATTAATAATAGGTATATTTTTGTCGGTTTTATCAATCATTTCAAATATAGACGACTTTCGAGATTGATCTTACGTAATGTACAATGTACATCCTTAAACCCTTTAAAAAATTACAATCGCTGGAGATTCGAACGCCATCCAAACTACCTCACACGTATGCACCTAGCCGATGCCTTTGCCAATTGCATTATCGAACCGCTTGAACGTTCTTGAAAAATCTCGGCCATGCTTTTTGCTGTTATTTTTTATTATTTTGAACTGTTACAGATTTTTAAATTTCAGAGATCTTAGTGTAAAATATTAAAAACAGTAATTTTCGCATTAGGTTGGTCTTAATTTACACTTGTGAAAATCTAGCTCTCGATTTTTAGTGATACCCCCCCCCCCCTGGGCCCATATTTTCGTTTTTCGTACAAAGAAAAAGCATAATTTATTTTTAACGTTAACCTGTGCCCTCGCTTTTTAAATTAGCATGGAGTTTTAAATGGAAAAGTCTCGAAATAAAAAAATTGCAGGAAGAAGTACTTGTTATAAATTTTGTGTGAATCAAAGAATAGTCGTCTTTTAAACAGTATTAAAGCAATATTTGTAACCAAATAACCTTTACTGTTGACGTCTCCAATAAGATTTTTTTGTGTCAGGAAAATGATAAAAGAAATGCAAAATAGCAGTTTTCTTTCAAATTCATGCTAAAGACGGTATTTTTTCAATTGTTTCAAAATTAATTATTTGTAAACGATAATTGGCAAATTTTCAAATATTTTTCATATAATTTTTAATTGTTTAAGCAATCATTATTTGCTGAAAGAATTTTTCTTCTCTTGTAAATCGTGTAAAATTACTGTGGCCGACGGAAATTGACAGCTGGTTTCTTAATATTTCGATTGGCTGCCTGGCCAGATGGGGGCTGAGTATCACCTGCCCGAGTATCACCTGTCCGAGAATGCTGATTGAGAGCTGTCAACGTTGAGCTCAGTACATGTACATGAGGGGATGTCAGGATCGGGAGTCCAAGTCGAGATCTGTCTACATCGAAGAATCCTTCAGGAATCTTGGTTGAAGCCTTCGTGAAGGTATGTTAATTTAAAGCCAGTCCACTCAAAGGCCAGGTATTGTCTACGTTGAGGTCCGTCCACGTTAAATTCTGTCCACGGTAAGGTCTGTCGACATTCTACCGTAATTATTTCTGGTATATGTCGGAAGACATATACTTTCGGAGGCGTGGGGATCGACCTCTCAAACACGAGGTAGCTCGTGTTCCAAGCCCCTGGAACCTATATCTGTTCTAATCACCACAAAATATTTTTTAAATATTTTATTTTCTTCATTATTTTCTCGAGGTGATTCGACTCTCACTTCCATTGGTTCGCCACCATGGGACATGTGTTCCGAGAGTTTACATCGGGCACAGTTACCATCTTTCGGGTCTGATTTGAATCTGTCTGCTGCACGGATTTAGCTATAAAATTAAAAATTGTTATAGACATAAACAAACATGTACGTTTTCACACCATCCAGCAGATGAAATGATTAAATCAAGATAAGGGGCCATCCATACGAGGTTTGTTAAAAAAATACGCGGACTATTTGAATTTCGCAGCTCTAGTTGATTTCAGGAGAATCCACTTAGTGTCGCTAAGTTCGTACAGATCAGCTGTTTAAAACGCGGTATTCCAGTCGCAGATATCGTCATTTGTGGATAAGCTACACTGTTTTAAGTAAAGAGTGTTTTTTTTTTGTTTTTCGGATTGTAAAATGGACAACCTGAAAGAGCAACGAATTGCTGCGAAATGTTGTGTGAAACTCGGGAAATCTGCAACTGAAACATTTGCCATGCTCAACATGGCCTACGGTGACGAAATCAACAACTTGGTGCGCGAAAATCGACGTCTGACCATTAGGGAGCTTGCTGAAGAGTGTGGAATATCAGTTGGATCCAGTTACGAGATTTTGACCGAAAAATTGAAGATGCATCGCGTCACTGCAAAATTTGTGCCACCCCTGATGACCGACGACCAAAAAGCCAATCGCGTTCGGGTTTTTCAGGAACTGCTTGATCGTTCAGATGAAGATGAGAACTTTTTGTCACGAATTATAACCGGTGATGAATTATGGTTTATGGTTATGACATTAAAACGAAGGTCCAATCATCCCAATGGGTGGGTTAAACGTCCCCAAGACCCAAAAAACCTCGCCAAGTTCGGTCGAATGTCAAAGTTTTTCTGACAGTTTTTTTATGCTAAGGGTGTTGTTCACCACGAGTACGTAAATAACGTCTTCGTAAAAAGTTAATAAATAAAAAATACAAATATATTCATCACAAAATTTATCACCCTTAAAAAGTCAACGTAATACTTTAAATTTGTTAATCGTCGAATAAATGATTAATTAATATATAATATATTAATTAATATCATAATAAATTAAATATAATAATTAAATAGAAAAAGAAGAGGAAGGTTATGATAAGTTGTTATTAGACGTATATACTTTTGAGTTCATAATATTTTTCCCAGCTCTTTAAATACTTTTTTAGACATTTACCCCACATTCCCATACCTGCTTGAAAAATCCATTTAACGCATCTATTTACTACAAAAATAATAAATAAAGAAAGTAGATATAACCCACAAGTAGGCCATTTAATTTGATAAGTAGCCCAAATGGGGATTAATCGCCGCGGTAAAATTTTAGTCGCCAAACAACGTGGGAATAATGCAGAAAGGGCGACCAATACGGATGATGTAATTACTGCGATGTGTAGACAAATAAATATATTTGCAGAAGAGAGAAGGATGTAACATTTATTACAATCCAAGCATGTTATTTTATAAACTACGTTAGTCATTTTAGTTTTGGGAATTCGGTCTTTTTGATTGCTGAAACAAGTAAAGGGATCTTTGACAGGTTTAAGAATGTACGTACGTTTACGGAACCAATTAGTGTAAATTTGACGGTTATTATTATCAATTCGAAAAAATACAAAAACTAATAATATGTTCTTGATCGTTTTTTATTGTGACATGTATTGAAAAAATGTTTAAAAGGTTCAATTTTATCATGTGGGATTGAATTGAAAGTTCATAAGTTAATTCTGTGTCGTTTAATTAAGCTCCATTTATCCTTTACAGCATCAAGCACATGATTATGCGTAATGTTAGTGAATAAAAACTTAACATTAATGTTAAAAACTAATATCCATCAGGGACTTTAGATTGAAAAAACTTTTTCACAAAATTCTAGCAATCTTTTACATGTCGAGAGGTGTAACTTAAAATTGCTTGTATAGGCTTTGCCATGAATCCAGAAATGTACTACACTGTTAAAAATGTTCGGAGTTCTACCACACATGTACCAGAGTTCTAAAATACAAGCGTAAGGTAAAATTGCAACCACGGTATTGAAATGACGAAATTGCAATACTTGTATTGTAAGTGTTAAAATCGTAAAGTCATCGTTCAGCTTTGCAATACCTGTATTAGAGTGTTTGTAAGACAAAAATTGTGGACAAGGAAATTACCAACAGCAAAAATTACTCAAAATGGTGAGTCACCGATCCGGGTACACCGGATCGAGAACCAGATAGTTTAATACGTATTCTATGAGAACTTTGAAAAAATTTAAATTTTGTGAATAGTGAAAACAGTTCAAAATGATTAGTCGACGACCCGGGTGCACTAGGTCGCGCCCCAGGTATCTTAGCACATAGTCTACGAGAACTCTTTTAGAATTTAGATAATTCCCGCGCCAAAAATTACTAAAAATTGTGAGTCGACGATCCAGGTACATCAGATCAAGCACCAGGTATTACAATATGTATTCTACGAGAACTTTAAGTAAAATTGAAAGTTTGTGAATAATGAAAAATAAATTCAAATGGTTAGTCGACGAACCGGGTGCACCAAGCTGCTCCCCAGGTCAACTCAAATTTTTAGGACTTTTGGCTGCAGGAATAATCTAAATTTTGAAAAACTTCTCTTAGAATACGTGCTAAACTACCTGAGAAACGATCTGGTTCACTCGGGTTGCCGACTCACCATTTGAAATTGTTTTCATTATTCGCAAAATTTAAATTTTTTAAAATTTATCGTAGAATACGTATTAAAATACCTGGTGCTCGATCTGGTGCACCCGAATCGTCATATACCTATGTATTTTTACGTGCTGATCACAAATATGATAGTTCAAATACCGACAAATTTGATTTAAATGGTGAAAATCATGAAAATACCATAAAAATCATGTTTTTAACATTTATCTTAGTGAATAGTGCAAATTTATAAAAAAGCTTCAAATAAAAGTTGTAGATCCTTTGAAAATACATATTTCATGTTTGCTATATTTTACCGTACGACTGACAGTTTTGGAAAAGGGAAATGGCGCTACGAAGTGCAGAGTCGCTTAGGTCACACACGATACCCTTTTCAATGTATAATGGGGGCGGGAAGGCACACCTATCACTGGCCACAGAAATAACTTAGTTAACACACGACCCCCTTTCCATCGTCTCCTGGGGGGCACCCCTCTGACTGACGGGTACTTGTACCGACGGGTACTTGTGCGGCAAATCTGCAGATCGAAAGTACAAGGCCACTCATGTATTTTAAATGGACGATCTTAAGATCTATGCTCAAAAAAAGAGCAACTACATCTAACTCTTCGGATTTTCGAACGATATACTAAGGAAATTGGAATGGAATTTGGGTTAGACAAATGCGCCAAGGTTTATTCGAAGCGAGGAAAACTTAATGGCATCCCTGAAGATCCTGAGCTCGTTGATAGAAGTGCTATGCAACACCTTTGCGCTGGAGAGAGTTATACATACCTGGGCGTACCACAGAGCCGCATTCAGGATGTGACATCTATGAAGGATACTCTCCGAAGCAGATACAAACGTCTCATCCGACAGATTTGGTCTTCTGAACTATCTGCGAGGAACAAAGTATCTGCAAGGAACATGCTTGCCGTCCCGCTACTACTCTATTCATTTGGAGTAGTTCCATGGACGAAGAACGAGCTAAGATCCCTTGATATCGGGACAAGAAAGGTTATGCACATGAACAAAAGCATGCATCTTAAGCCTTCCCTTCCGCGACTGTACATCTCACGCCGTCAAGGGGGTCGCGGAATATTGAGTCTTGAATGTCTTCACAACTTCTTAAAATGGTCAGGAATCACGAAGAATTGGGCAAAGGAGCGTTTCTGTACAAAGCAGCGGAGGAGGCTGCTGAAACACTCGGACTTGACTTCAGTATTAGGGGTGAGCAGAATGCATCAAATCTTACCTATCTCGAGTACTCACTCCTAAAAGCCCGGATTAAGAAAGCACAAGAGAAAAACTTTCGTGAACAGCTCCTCGATAAGAGGATGCACGGTGTCTTCCACAGAAATGTGAAGGATCAGTCAATGTCTTGTGAACTAATGTTTGCTTTCCTTAAATCGCCCGGATTAAAGTCTGGTACGGAGGGTTTCATTTTTGCATGCCAAGACGGTGTCATTTCCACCTTAGCATACCGTCGCCACATTTTGAGCCAAGACATTCCCGATGATAGCTACAGGGCGTGCCATGCACACCCCAAGTCTTTAGCTCACATACTATCTAGTTGTCCAACTCACGCGGGAACGAACTACATTCAAAGGAACAATGCGGCACAAAGAGTGCTTTATTACCATCTCTGTCAATCTTACGGCATTAACCTTAATATCGCTCCTCTAAATGCCCCTAGGGAAATTGAGTCAATTGTCGAGAATGGGAAGTGCCGCATATACTGGAACTTTATATTCTCGACAAT
>NC_046664.1:116237525-116244043 GCF_010883055.1 Belonocnema kinseyi
CGCTCTTGGAGGTGCCAAGCTTTCACTTGCTAATGGCCTAAAAAGCATCCCTGCGTGTCAACAATATGCTAAAACACTTGCGGGAAAAATGGAGAAGGCGGTATTCCTTGGGTCGCTCCGTGTTCTTAGGGTGCACGAAGGTTTTGCTGGATCGTCGTATTGATTCCGTTACAGACTGTAACCACCTATCTCACGGTTGTGAGAAGTGGTTGTGGCTGAAATTTTACCGCGATTTCGCTGGGAGCGGGTGCAATTTTCCAGATTAGCACCCGCTCCCGGCGAAATCCTGCGGTTGTCCTAATGACAAATTTTCAATTACACACACACACACACACACACATATATATATATATATATAAATATATATAAATGTAAGAATCAAAGAACACATGAGAGATTGTGAAAATGACAGGCTTAACACTACTCTTGCGACACTCGCCACTTAGTCTAGGCGCCAAGTGGTTCCCGCTACTTATTAAATTTAGATGGACTGTGAAAAGCGTTTTTTTAAATGTATTTTGACCCACTAAACACAAATATCGAGGGGGACTCTCTGGCGGACCGAAAGAACCGACTGAAGCCTCTACAAAGTACCCGTAAAGACCCCGTGGGGTCCTCATTCGGTGCCCTTTGGAAAAACTCACAAAAAGAGCAAGATCAACTTTTAAACTGTTGAAATTCAGATTCTACGTTAAATTTTGTATTAGAAACTCACGCAGCAATCGCAATACTTTTTTTTGCATCATTAAATTTTTTTTAAATGTCATTAACTTCTGCTAACGGTGACTTCAAGCGCATCCATAATAGCTTAAGTAGTATGCTGCGTGCGACGTTTAAAAATAAAATGCTCTCTCACTTGCATTGCAGCTTTGTTGTGTGAGGTTTCCACTGCGTGGCGCTAGCATCCAGACAAAATTCTTACAATTACCGACGAAACGCTTATTAACTGCTACTAAAAGAACATGCACTTAAAGTCGCCTTTCGCCCATGTAAATGACAAATATTTTTGTTTAAAAGTTTTTAACGCTGCAAGAAAAAGTATTGCGATTACTCCGTGAGTTTCTAATGCAAATTTTAACGTAGAATCCGAATTTCAACAATTTAAAAGTTGATTTTGCTGTTTTCTTTCAGTTTTTTTAAAAAGGAACCAAATGGGGACCCAATGGGATGTTTACGGCTACTTTGTCGTAGTATTTTTTTGGCGATTTCAAGAGGAAAAGTACTCTACTGATTTTTTCGTAGTATCCTTAGGTTTTAAAAAAAATCAAACTTTCGAAAAAGCTATTTTCGCCATTTTCGAGCTTCAATTACTCCCGATAGGATTGATATTTTTCGATTCTGCTAACAGATATCGAAAGTTAAAATTAGGATCTACATACTAGTATAACTCGCTACTCCAAAAAATTATGTCGCGAATCTTTTTGTCGGCTCTGAAAAGCAGCGTTTGGCGGCTCGCAAGTCAGCGCTGCTGCGCGTGGAAGGAGGCCTGTGGCCTACTTATAGGTGCTTAATTCAATTTCAATAAGCTTCGCGACATACGTATCGATGCATAAGCATGACAACTTGCCATCATCATATTCTTAGAATAAATAGTGGAATAAATTCAGTACAATAAATGACTTATAATTAACTCAATAGCTTATTTTATTACATACATTTTTACACGTGCGGTTTCTCACTGGAGAACGGAATATTATTTTATGTTTAATTCTCGCTTGGTTTATTCTATTTATTTTTACATGTATTGTGTTTCATGCAAGTGCAACATTTGCAGCAAGGTGTTCTCGTTCGACGACAAATACACGAATCTCTGCTGCAAAACTTACTAGGATTTAATGGAAAATGGCAAAAATCGCTGTTTTCGAAAGTGTGACTTTTTTTCTCAAAAAACTAAAGGTCCTACGAAAAAATCATTAAAGTACTTTTCGTCTTAAAATCGCGCAAAGAATATGATAAAAAAAATTTTCATACGCAAAGAATGCTTTTTTTATTGTTTAAAAAATTATTTGTTAATCATTTTTTGGACCACTCAGACGGACAGCTCCCCTTGATATTTGTGTTCACTGGGTCAAAATACATAAAAAAACACTTACCACAGTCCATCTAAGTCAAAAAAGGAGCGGGAACCCCCTTGGGTCCAGTGAGCGACAAAATTTAGCATGTCCTAGAGACGTATTTGGGACATCCCTAAGACGTCTTTTATCATACGTCTTTCGGTTATGCTAGGGATGCTCTTAAAGCATCTAATGTCAGTACGAAAAATGTCCCGAGAACATCCATATCTTTAAGACGTCTTTAGATAATCTTTTGGGACATTGGACGTCTCAGAAACGTTGATTGACCTGACATAGGATGTCCTAGGAACGTCCTAAGGACGTTGTCGGGATTAAGATATTTTTGTGCCCACTGAGAGGTAATAAGAAATTAAACTTTTAGACAACAAATTTATATAATTTTTCTTTACACCTTTGTTAAAATAACCATTTCAATTAGCTTTATTTATTTTAATCCTTGAATTTTGTACTACTTTTTCTTCTTTCACTGTTAAAAACGTTTTGCTGCTAAACACTTATAAATTTAATTTAGGACTGTCGCTGAACAGTCGAAACGTTAAAGTTTGCTACTAAGAGATCTCTCAATTCAATTTAAATATATTTATTTCGACCCGTAATCAACAAGCTTTATATTTTTACATCTGCAACTGAATAATTATATTCCGGTCAACACCTACATCTTATACATCTTTCATCGTGTCATTATTTCTGGAAAATAATAATATTATACCATTTCATGGAGAAAACATTGTTGAAAAAACTGAACACTCTTCAACATTGTATAATTTATTCCGAACGATCATAACTATTCCTAATTTACAGGGAAGAGAAATGGTTTGAAGAATTTAAAAGGAATTTTAAAATATTTGGAAGTTTGTCACTTGTCTAATAAATATAATTTATGTTAAAAGAACTGCTGATTTAGCATGAAGTGGTTAGTCAAGTTTCTATCACCCAGAAAAAAGCAATTTTTACTCATTTTTTCAAGAGCGAGTTTATTTACATTGAAATCAGAAGTCTACAAAAAAGGCGTTTTGAGGTGATCAATACTCATCATGACTGTAACGAAAAAGTCTAGTGTCAATAGTTGAAAGATCACTTACCCTTGTCTTTAATCGTAGCAATTATGGATATTTCAATTTTCGACAAAATAGCGCACGTTTAAACACAAATTTTTTTACAAAAAAACCTTCTATTTTTCGCTATAAAAAAAGAAGTAATTGAGAAAATCAAAAATCCTTCGATCAAGAAGAGCAATTTAGTGTCATGAATAACTAGTCAAAATTTGGCAGCGATCGGATAAGCAGTTATTTAGATATCTTGATCACCGCGCGAAAAACATTGTATTTTTGCGCTGCACGAGTTTAACTTAGCTGTCTCCTTTCTTCATCAGCCCTAACGACGTATGCATGACCATTTTTTACACAGCTTGCAGGCGACTAACTTTTCAGTATAAAATTGTAATAGAAACTATGGTTTTTTATTATTTCATTTCAGTATTGCCATTTTTTTCAAATAATGTAATTGAAAAGAGAAGTTAACAAAGTATCTTATTTTTTGTATATTATTGAATATTTTAATTATTTAATATCACCGCTTTTACATTGTATGTATAATGCACATGTTGGATCGTACGGTTTCTATCACGTAATAAGTTAACTTCAAAAATACTCTTCTGGTTACAATCGAAACTCAATTGACATGATGAGTGTCAGATAGGTATTATAGACATAAGCAATGATTTCATAGAGTGAAATACTATCCTTTAGTGACGACGTTCATTGGGTCTTTAAGGTTCTTTCTTTTAATCCTAAGAGTTTAATCATGAGAAACTCTTCAATGAATACAGATGTTTCTTCCTCGCGCAATATCAATAAAAAACACACATTTAAAAAAAGTTTTAATTTACTACGTTTTATTTGGTTTATTCACCCATTTCTAAATTGCCCATAAATTGAAATGGTATGCAGCATTGCAAGGGATGAAACAAGAGTTACATTCCTAGAAACAAAATGTTTTAACTCGAAACTCGAAGTTTTAATAGATGCGCTATTAAAGCAATTTTTCATAAAATTCTTCTTTTTCCTATTAATGGTATCTCGAAATGATGATCGTCATAATGAAATCTGGACCAATGGTTTCACCAATTCATGTTCAAGTCTGATCATATTTAGATCAACATCGAAAGGGTCAATTTATTCATTTTTCATTTTGGGTTTTGCGAATCTTTGAACTATGAGCTGGACAATTGAATAACTGAGTGAGATTATGCGCCAGAAATATACGGATTATGCGAAATGTGACGATCGACTAAGGAGAATTAATAACTCATTTTTATCACACCGGCATGGACAATTATGCTATTAAGTTCATGAATTATACGAAAACAAGTTCTTAACTTTGGTATAATAGTAGTTAAGCAAACGTTTTATATCATCAGTCGGCTTAACTTATACGTATATGTATTAGGAATAAGCGCAAAACACAAAAAGGCAATGGTAGATCATTGCCCAATTTTGTCACTTGCACATGTCAAAAATCGAAACGAAAACACATATCACACACACACATTCATATGTATATTTCATTTTTATAACTTATTTCTCTACCTTGGTCATAATGTTAATACATTGTAAGAATTTTAAAAGGATCAGTCAAACAAAACTGTGATATTAAAATTTTCAATAATGTACGAGGTGTGTTCAAAAAATAAGGTGACTTTATGGTTTTCTCGAAAAAATATTTATTTATTCCTCAATATTTATGCTGTACCCTTCAAAGTAATCCCCCTCAGATATAATACACTTGTGCCAGCGCTTTTTCCAATCATCGAAGCACTTCTGATAATCATTTTGTGGTATAGCCTTGAGTTCTTTCATCGATGCAGTTTTTATCTCCTCAATCGTTGAAAATTGATGTCCTTTCATTGGTCTCTTCAGTTCTGGGAAAAGAAAAAAGTCACTGGGGGCCAAATCCGGTGAATATGGTGAATATGGAGGCTGAGGCATGACTGTGGAGCTGTTTTTGGTCAGAAAATCTTTGACAAGCAACGATGAGTGAGCAGATGCATTATCGTGATGCAAAAGCCACGAATTGTTTTTCCAAAGTTCCGGACGTTTTTGCGTATCGCCTAACGCAAACGGCGCATAACTTGAAGGTAATACTCCTTATTGACCGTACGACCTTGTGGTAAGAATTCCTGATGCACTACATCACGGTAATCAAAGAATACGGTGAGCAAAACCTTCACATTTGACCGAACTTGACGTGCTTTTTTCGGTCTTGGAGACTCAGGATGCTTCCACTGAGACGATTGGGCTTTAGTTTCGACGTCATAACCATATACTAACCATTCATCCCCAGTTATAACCATTTTGAGAAAATCAGGATCATTATTGACTTCATTCAACATCTCCTGAGCGATGGTCATGCGATGGATCTTTTGATCAAAATTAAGCAGTTTTGGAACAAATTTCGCTGACACACGTCTCATGCCCAAAACGTCCAAAAAGATAGCATGGCATGAGCCAACCGATATGCCAACATCTTCAGAAACTTCTCTGAGTGTATTTCGGCGATTTTTCAACACCATTTCTTCCACTGCTTGAACGTTTTCACCTGTTGTTGACGTGCTGGGACGTCCAAGGCGAGTTTCGTCTTCGACATCCTCTCGGCCTTCTTGGAACAGCTTGTACCACTTACACATATTTTTCTTACTCAGAGTAGACTCACCGTACGCAACTGTCAACATTTTAAAAGTTTTAGAGCACTGGATTCCATTTTTCACACAACATTTAATGCAAACTCTTTGCTCCATTTTTTTCGACAGAAGAAAATCGCCGAGCACACCAAACCCTTCTAAACTTTCACGCCTCTGCCAGAAAAACAACACGAGCTATATAGTCAAAACTGTGAACATATGATCGTGACGAGTGTAGCAATACAACAAAACAAAACATTTAAAACTTGAATGTACGTAGCCCGCAAAAATTGAAAAGTCACCCTACTTTTTGAACACACCTCGTACAACATAGAAACACTTTGAAAAACTTCTATTCTCAACTGTATTAATTGAAAATAAATGTAAACATACTAAAATAAAACAATTAAAACCCTATATATTATTAGAATGTCATATTACAAAGTTATGAGCCCCAAGCACCCCAAAGAATATTTCGTATCTATGGTGCAGTATGAAGCGGCGTGAGGTCGTAGAGGAGACGCCTCAACCACTATTACCAGTCTCTAGCACAAATCGTAGAGGATGCGCATCCAGGCACAACATGTGTTCTTGAAGAAAATCTTTCGAGATTACCATGTCTGGTTTAGAGTACTAACCGCGGATTAGAAAGTTCAGTCTGCAGGTACCAAATTGCACAAATGGAAATGTACTTTAATTAAAAAACTGGATGTACTTAGAGCAGTTCTGCTAGATTATTTTTTTAATTTATACAGATGAGGAAA
>NC_046664.1:116244143-116274959 GCF_010883055.1 Belonocnema kinseyi
GTTTTCCAAATTCTCTGGGTACAAACTGTTAAACCCTTTTGGCCGGAAATAGTCCAGGATGTTAAAGAGAAAACCTAACTACAATATTTAAAAATGGAAACGGGTGTGCCACACTTACCTGCCTATAGCCCAAACGAAACTTTCCTTCTGAAGAGAACCGAGTTCACGGGTCGCTCGCTTTCAACCCGCGAACAACCATCGAAGCTCGCTTGCTTTATTTAAGGCGCCAGGTACGTCATCACCTACCCAAACTTTAAGAAACATGTTGACTTTGTTCGAATAGCAGGTTGACTGGCTCTTTGCGTATACAAGAGAGGAAGAGATGTAAAGAAAATTGATTCGTGGGAGTTATATTTATTCAACCGCTTATACTAACAATTTAACCCTCATTTATAATCAACCCCCCCGATACTCAGTACTGTGATTTCACCCCTTAACAATCCAGAGACGACAGCAGACTTTCTTGCTGTGAGCCCATTGGTTACAATATGGACGTTCTGGACCCCCCACGTTTCCACTCACGCCGGTCGGCGTTCATCTCGAGTGTCTACCTCTACGGTTCTTTTAGAGGACGCCCACCTCAATTAGGTTATTATCAGGCCTTGAGCCTGGCGCCCTCCAACTACCGGGGTCGAGGATGTCCAGAACGCTAATATACACTACGCGGCCTGAGCACTTTAAACACGCGAAACACATCTACGGAGCATGGAGGTCGGCCACAAAGATCAAGGAGAACTCGCGGAAGATGGCAAAAGAAGCAAACTCACTAACCTGTTAGCCATCGGGCTAATTCCTCCATCGGCCTCCAGCGTCGTTACCGCGTGTTACGAGATATCCCCACCGTGCTCTGCAGGGTTGGTTCGGCCTCATACGCAGCGGTCGATCTAGTACTGCCACTGGCCCCTAGTATTGGCGCTGATGCATCGTGTTAGCGGTGTATAGACGGTGGTTGCAGTACTCCGGCCTTGACCGGTGAATATGGCCGCCGTGGAAGTATCATCCAGTTGGTGCTGCCGCCCGTGGCCACGCATGGAGGCTGCGTGTCACGAGTTCGCTTTTTTGAATGACATGAGTGTCAATACCCAATGCCGTCTGCTCTAGAGTGGACAAAACGTCAGTTCGTAGTGTTTCCCTTCTTATCGATGACTTTTAAACGTTCCCGTGCAGTAATTACTATCCGGGAATGTGACGATGGATGTAGTGACTCTTCCGCCGTAACTGCTTGGCCTCGATGCTGACCTCATACATTCGTGGTGATCGGCCTTTACTAAACTACATTACAATTCGTTGGCATGAATAGCTCAACTCCCAGGTAAAAATTCTTACATAGGGCGCTACCAAAGTTTTGCAATATGGACGAACCTTTTATAGTTTTTCGAAGTACTTTCCACCGCAGTGAATACACTTTTCTATACGTCGAAACCAGTCATCGAACCAAGCCTGCCACTTTTCTTCTGGAAGATCTGCACAAGCTTTGTTCCACGCCGTCAAGAGGTCAATTTTGTTAGTAAATCGACGCCCTTTTGGCTGTTTTTTTACTTCCGGAAACAAAACAAAGTCACGGAGAGCAATATCTGGACTGTAAGGACGATGATCTAGAATAGTCAGTCCAGATTTGACTAAAAAAGCTACAGTGACCTTCGCTCTGTGAGCCGGTGCATTGTCGTGGTGGAATTGCCAGGTGTTGAGTCGAGATTTCGGGCTGATGATTTTGAGTTGGTTTATAACTTGGGGTAAACGTACCTGAGTGTACTAGGAACAAGTTATTGTACGCCGGTTTTTCAGTACGACCCTATCTACAATGCCGCGTTTCCCAAAGAATACTGCAATCATTCTTTTGTTCACAGATCGAGACTTCCGCACCTCCACTGGAGCATCCTCATCCTCAAACAGCCAGATCTTGTTTTGTGATTTTGTTTGAACGTCTTAATAATACAGCCAGGTTTCGTCGCCTGTTATAATACTATTTACATTCCGAGAAGATCCCGATTCAAATCTTTTTAGCATATTGCTGACACGCAGGGATGCTTTTTCGGCTATTAGTAAGTAAAAGCTTGGCACCTCTAAGAGCGCCGATGATAAGGACGATCAGTTTAACAGAATATTCCGGGTACAATCGTTGCAACTCCCTTATAAGGTCTCGATACCTCTCTTTCTTTTCATTCTCCTTGGCTATGATGTTTTTGTCAGCTGGTGCCGAAAATTCGATAACGAACATGGTTCGCTTCTCGAAGTCAAGAAGAACCATGTCAGCCTCGAGTGAGCAACAGAAACAATTGTCGAGAATATAAAGTTCCAGTATATGTGGCACTTCCCCTTCTCGACAATTGACTCAATTTCCCTAGGAGCATTTAGAGGAGCGGTATTAATGTGAATGCCGTAGGAGTGACAGAGATGGTAATAAAGCACTGTTAATGTCGCATTGTGCCTTTGAATGTAGGTCGTTCCCGCGCGTGTTAGACAACTAGATAGTATGTGAGCTAAATGCTCGGGGTGTGCATGGCACGTCCTGCAGCTATCATCGGGAATGTCTTGGCTCAAAATGTGGCGACGGTATGTTAAGGTAGAAGTGACACCGTCTTGGCATGCAAAAATGAAACCCTCTGTACCAGACTTCAATCCGGGCGATTTTAGGAAATCAAACTTTAGCTCACAAGATATTGACTGATCCTTCACATTTCTGTGGAAGATACCGTGCATTCTCTTATCGAGGAGCTGTTCACGAAAGTTTTTCTCTTGTGCTTTCTTAATCCGGGCTTTCAGGAGTGAGTACTCGGGATAGATTAGATTTGATGCATTTTGCTCACCCCTAAGACTGAAGTCAAATCCGACTGTTTCAGCAGCCTCCTCCGCTGCTTTGTATAGAAATGCTCCTTTGCCCACTTCTTCGTGATTCCTGACCATTTAAAGAAGAGGGTCTCGTCCATTTGCAACTCTATGTGCTGTAACCAGAATAATCCTGTTGTGAAGACATTCAAGACTCGATATTCCGCGACCCCCTTGACGGCGTGAGATGTACAGTCGCGGAACGGAAGACTTAAGATGCATGCTTTTGTTCATGTGCATAACCTTTCTTGTCCCGATATCAAGAGATCTGAGCTCGTTCTTCGTCCATGGAACTACTCCAAATGAATAGAGTAGTACCGGGACGGCAAGCATGTTCGTTGCAGATACTTTGTTCCTCGCCGACAGTTCGGAAAACCAAATCTGTCGGATGAAAATACGGGCCAAATGCTGATGGGTTGAAGAAAACTTCTTCCACAGGAAGGTTTTGATAGTCTTCGTCCAGTCTATGCTGAACTTCGTAGACTTCTCTCCAAAATACTTCGACCTCCTCTGGTTTCGGTGGGTGTTCGACAGTAACTGGAGGGTCTTGGAAGAGGCGAGATGCTTCAGAGAGAAACTGTTGATTTTTTCTGATCCACCTCTCCCTCCTTCTAGACTTCTCTTAGCGACAAATAGTATCCGCATTCTCTCAATAATATGCTGCCTGATGGTCAGCAGCTTTGACTTGTTAAGTGTGTGATAACGGGTGCGGAGTTCGCGCGCGAACTTTCGAACCTTGGCGGTAAAATTCCTGCCAGATGTGATGTAGTCAATCACACATTGAATGCGGGACGCGTACTGTCTAGCCCAGCCTATCTTTACGGCAAGTTAATGCATTTGTCTTTTGGTCTTATGATCTGCCGTTGGTTATGTTTTACGGTTCTCATCGGCCAAAGCTCTCGCTGCATTATACACACAATAATTGATAGCCCAGAGGTCGGATTCACCGGAAAAATGTCCACGAAGCTCGTCATCCATTTCAGCCAGATCTTTAGGCTTGAGAGAAACCTTGGTGTTGATGTTTCTCCGGGTCGTAAAGCATCGCTCTTCATCTATTGGATGCATGCCCGCGGTTGGTCTTAGTGTCGCCTCTCTTTCTTTGCTGCCGGCTTGTTCTAGCTGTGGTAGAATAGGCGTTCCGCTTACATAGCCCCTTTTACGGAGTAGTTCAGCATGGTTTCGCAGACGTTGCTGCGAAAAGTGCGATAGCTCAGGGTGTTTCTCGCACCACAGAGCATGCAGCCGTGCCATGTAACCCCGTTCACGGGCCACACTCGCATCGTAGCAGTCTAGCAAGTAGTGATTCAATTGCTCTGTCCACCCAAAGGTCACGAGATCCCGCCGATCCATCGCATTGAATCCATTTTCATTGGCTCCCCCAGCTCTAGATTGGTCGGTATTGTTGGCCGACCCATTGTCGGAAGCCCTTTGCGTTCTGTTGTTTTGAACCGCACTTACTACAACTATGTTTGGTGTTGTCATTGTTGTTCCCATGAGAAGCTAGGGAAAGGGGTTCGTCCATCCTGGTAGAGCCCCGCATGCAAAGATAAGGCTGCGTACTCTTAGAGGTCGCCCGGTATCCCAGAGTCACCGTTCTAGACACCTCACCCAGGTGCCATTCAGCTCTCGGCACGGTTTTCAGACCTCCGCTTGGGGGTTAATTCCTTCGGGACCACCCCTGGACAATTATCACGGACGCATTTTTATAATGCAATCAAGTGATCTGATAAGAGCAGTCTGCCCAGACATATTGGACAAAGCCTGGTTTTACCCCATCATTGACGGACTGGGTTGCAGTCAAGTACACGATGGGGGGACCTACAACTTAAGGTGGGTTCCGAACCACCAGAACCTCAGTAAAGGTACATTGAAAAATTTCCAGAGGTAACGGCTCAGGGATCGAACCCCGGACCTCTGAGGTGAAGTCCGAGTGTCTAACCAACTGAGCCACCGAGGCTCAACTGGTACCCACGGTGGGTACATATATATATATATAATTTAAAAAAAGGGTTTAAACAACCACCTTATGGTCCTACTTAGAGCAACCGTCATCTAAAAATGACAGCGGCTCCCAGTAAAACCGCAGGAAAATTTTCCCTTCCGTTGCGATGGTTTCTCACAGGGCACGATGAAATCACAACGACAGGTCGGCGAAAAACTTTAGTGGCTTAAGGACACGAAGAGATCAAGGACGACAGAATTCCGAGTGCATCTCACAAGTGCTTTGGTATATTTTTGACACACTGGTATGGCTCGATGGTAACGCATTAGTGATAGCTTCACACCTCCGAGAGCACCGATTACAAGGACAATTACTTTAATAGAAAATATTTTGGGTACGGTCGTTGGAGCTTCTTTCTGAAGTTCTTATACCTCTCCTCCTTATTCTTCTTCTGAGCAGTGATGCGGTAGTCTGCGGAAGCAGAGAATTTGTAATAAAGCATTCTTAGGGCCGCATTATGTATGTAGAGACACATTGTTCCCGCGTGGGTACGACACCCAAATAGTATGTGTTCTTTGTACGTGGGGCGTGCATGACACGCCTTATGATTTGAGCAAAACAAAAGTTTGCTCTCTTGACAAGGACTGTTCTTCTACATTTATGTAAAAGTTTCCGTGCATCTTCTCGTCATGTTTAACTTTTAGAAAAGAAGCATCTAGATGGAGTAATGCCCTTACCTAACTTCTGATGTCAAAATTCAGGACAGGGGTCTCGGTCACCTGCTCCGTGGTGTTGTAAAGAACAGCTCCTTTGACAAACATCTTGTGGTTTATGAACATTTTTTGGAGAAGATCTCTGCAATTTGCAATGATGTAATATATACTTAGAATAAATCGGTTATGAAGACACTGTACATTCATATGAAAGCTTTTATGCATATGTATGATCTAACGTGTACAGAGATCAAGGGGTTTATGTTCGTGCTTCGTCCATTGAACCACCCCAAACGAGTAGAGTAGAACCAGGATGGCAAGCATGTGGGTCGCAGATTACTTGTTCAACGCGGATAGATTATGAAGACCAAATTTTCAGAGCAAGATGCATGCATCTGCTTCGTGGAAACTCCTACACCGATCTTGCGTCCTAAATGCGGCTTTGACGCAACGCCAGGTATGTATAGGTCTCTTTAGTGTCAAGATGTATAATAACATTTATTTACACAAGCTCAGGGTCCTTGAGAACGCTAATAGTCATTGCTTTCTTCAGATGAATTTTTGCACACTTGTCCAATCCAAAGTCCGCACTAAATTCACCTGTTTACTCCTTGATGATATTTAAAGCACTCTGAAGTTTGCCTCAACGAGAAGCATAGATCTTTAGGTCATCCATAACTAAAAAAAACTGAGGGCTTATTGTGTAGTCCTGTAAGACGCCCCTAAGAAAGGTGTTATTGGCCTGCGATTCTCTGGGTTAGACCGGTTTCCTTTTATCTAAAGGAGAATAGTGGGTACTTACACCAGCCACTGCGGTGTTCGAAAATCAGACCTGTCTGACAAGAAACGTACGAACAACGCGGCTCAAAGAAAGGCGTAGCAGGATGACGGGAGAATATGCTCAAAAATGTGATGTAACGGCATGTCCAACTAGCTCATTTTCTTAAATTTCGGTGGAGGTGATGGTTCGTATGAGAGAAAGGTTTTTCTGATTTCTAATTAAATTTACCGCTTAATATTTCTAACACCGCAATAAAAATCATTTAATCATTATTTGAAAAAAGTGCAAATAATATAAGCATAAAATCAGATTAACCCTCCGTTTAGACCATTCGTTTTTCCATTTTCCGTTGACAGACAGGGTCTTTCAAGTCCTATTCAGTTTTTAAACTGCTTTTGGCTTTCCAAAAATTTAGTAAAATTCAGGGTTATTTTTTTTTAGTCTCTACTACATGCTTCAATTGTTTTTGGTATTAAACGTTAAAAACCTTTTAAAATAAAAATTTAAATTTAGAAAAAAAGAAAAGAATCAAAGCTTGTTAAAAAATGCATCATTTTGCAACAAATAAATTTTTGTAAATTGTTGCAAGTTTTGCAAGCTTAGACTGTCACCTCTGAAAAAATGGTAGGCCCATTTACGGCGGCTTCAATAAGTTGAATTATTTGAAGGACTACAAAATAAGAATATTTTACAGCGATTCATGCAAGCAATTTAATACAAAAAGTAGGATATTGAATGTTAATCCATATTTATTGTACAAAAATCGACCATAATTACATGAAAATTTTATGCTGCTTGTATAAATACCCAAAAATTATAAATAAAACAAATAATTAATGTTCACTAACTGGTGGAAGCACTAACGCGGTATACAGATAGAGTATTTTATGTCACTGTACGCACTTTCGCCTTGCACCACTCGAAGTTAAACTGTCAAACTGCAGCGCCACTTACAGAACCTGACCCTATTACTATCTAGATTTTTTAGAGGTGGGAACCGAACTTCCATATTTTTCCAAAGGCGAGACATTCCAGTTTGAAAAATCGTTTGTGCCTTAAAATTCCCTGTCTGTAAATGGAGCGTTAAAAATACAACAGTTTTTGTATCATTTGTATTAGAAAGTACTAAAAAAATCGAATTCTTCTTTCCACTCCAGGACTCACGAATTTCTGATTTAAACCTCTTATATAAATTACATAATTACTTTATTTTCAATCAGCAAAACAAGAAAAATCGGCAAGAGGAATATCCTAGGCCAGTAAAATTGAGAATTTCAGTTCGGAAAAATTAAGTGTTTCTGATCGGAAAAATTGGGTGATTTCAGATTGGAAAAACACAAGCTTTGATTCGGCAAGAGTTGGGATTAATTACACACATGTCAGCAAAACGGAGAAATTTAAAAGTCAGAAAATAATATAAAATTAACAAAAGGAACACAAGATGTACAAATAATACAAATCTCACTCACAATAAAATAAGAAGAACGCACTAAATGTTTTACTTTATTTTCTAACTCACATTTCAACAATCAGCTAATTACTCTTAGGAAAATCTGCATGCCACTTTCATAGCATTTAACCTAAATATTGACATTTTAGAGATGCGCTACCGGATAACTTCTTAAAAGCAGCTATTTTGAAGATTCATTACGTGGCACGTATCCACAGGTTTTGCTAGGAAATTAAAACAAAATGCTCACCGGCTGAATCGAAGTGTATGATGAAGAAGATTCCTGAAAGGCAACTTCTCGGTAAAATTTATATCCTGGGGTAGTTTCTAAAATATCTAATGCTGTAGTGTTCCTATGCTGACATGTTAGAGCTCCCATGAGCTACATATATACAAAAAATGGACAAATTAGTGAGTCAACCAATCATTCTCTATACTCATAATTTAATGAGTCCTGAAGTACCTTGTCACATCATTAATGGTATTTTTCAGAGTTCCTAAAATGTTTAATAGGCCGAAAAATGGCCTATTCATGAATTAAAGGAAATTGTAACATTACAGCATTACGGCTTGGTTATTGAATAAGAAGGGATTTTGAGGGGTTAACTTTGCGGTGTTGGGAAATTTAACGATTTTCTCTTCCGTTCCGCTTTGCAAAGCGGGCAGCTGGGCTTCTTCACATATTTTTCGCCACAATGGTGGCAGAAAATTCTTTTTAAGGGGACGTCAAGGGTAGTATATGCCGTCTATTGTCAATTTTTAAACTTTGTTCGGGAAACTCCTATATGAAGAAGAGACTGTATATTTTCGTCAGATCCACTTTGGCGTGAATTAAGAGGTTTTGGTCCTAAAGCTTATCTGAATTCGGATGAACGGCGAATAGGAGAGCTCTTCTTCGTTGGCGCATCGAATCTTTGGTAGGGGAATATCATATTTGGACCGACTCATCTTGACTTAACAAAATTTTCTTTAGGATTGAATTTTTGATGGTAGGATCTTTTGGTGCGACACGTTCTTCTCCTACCGAATTCTTTCGTATTTGTCTTAGATTAGGAGATGATACCTTAGATCCGGATGGTACATGAAATAGATGGTCCTCTGTTTGGTTCTTGACTCCAGCCTTCGGTTTGGATATAGTAGTTTGTATTCCAACCTCTACTTGATCTACCTTTGTAGGAGTGGCAATCAAATTATATTTCTTTCGGAAGAACTATCATTGCTTCGCTTCCGTAGGCAACCTTAAGATGCTTCTAATACCCTTGGCTTTGTGAGCTTCCTTTGTTACTCTTAGACTCACACGCATGGCTACTACGAGTTCAGGATACTTCGTGTCGATTCTTTAAGCTATCTTCGTAAAGGGTCTGAAATATCTCCATCCTGGACTATGCTTAGCTATTTAATCGTGCATTAGGAGCTTTTTTGATCCTTAGAACGCCTTAATGGAGTTTGATGAGATTATAAATTCTGGACATTATTTAGGATTGTCTGGTACTACATAAGGGGGTTTGGTAAAATTATATAGCGAGTGATTTGAATACTGAATGCAGCGATGGTTTTGATAGGTGCTCCTTATATAATGCTCCTTAAAGTTTTCTGTCACTACTATTAAATCCTCTAGACAGGCAAAGCAATGGGGTTCCATTTCTGGGCAAATAAAACGATCCAATGACCTCTGAATTGCCGCACAAGAATTCGTAAGTTCAAAAGGCATCCTTTTCAACTAGAGGAGCTTGCGGCCTGGTACTTTAAAGTCAGTCTTAGCTCAACTTTCTTGCTGCAGTGGGATCTAAAAAACCTTTCTTGAAGACTTAACTCAGCTTGCGAAAATCTAGACAAAAACTGTAACTTTTGCCAGGCTTTCTGACCATTACTACACAGGATGACCACTTATATTTGACAGCTCTATAATGTCATCGGCTAACATTTGATCGACTTCTGAGATTTGCGCCTCTAGGACATTAGGGGAAACTAAATAATGACGTTGTTTGAAAGATGGGTGATCTCCTACGTCAATCGCATACTCGATCAAATTTCTCAATCCTGGTTTCTCAGAAATTTCTAGCAACTCAGTCTTTAGAAGTTTTTTAATTACTACTGCCTTACTCACCACGCAAAGTATATGCTTATTATTTCGATATTGTAAATTTAATTTTTCATTTATTTCTAAGGCTTTAGGTCCTAGAAACGTTCTCTTGACTCTGCCGTCTATAGTGGCTTCTTTAAAATGACCTAAAATGCGGATGGTAATGAAAATTAAGGTTTCTGAACTGGTTATGAGACACAAGGGCTATACGACACCTTGGCACTCGAGAAACCTGTAAATACCTGGGTGTGCCACAGGGCCACATTCAGAGCATAAGATCTGGAAGGGATACCCTCTGAAGCCGATACAAACGTCTCATCCGACAGATTTGGTCTTCCGAACTGTCGGCAAGGAACAAAGTATCTGCAACGAACATGCTTGCCGTCCCGGTACTACTCTATTCATTTGGAGTAGATCCATGGACGAAGAACGAGCTCAGATCCTTTGATATCGGGACAAGAAAGGTTATGCACACGAACAAAATCATGCATCTTAAGTCTTCCGTACCGCGACTATACATCTCACGCCGTCAAGGGGGTCGCTGAATATTGAGTCTTGAATGTCTTCACAAGAGGATTATTCTGGGTACAGCACATATAGTTGCAAATGGAAGAGACCCTCTTCTTAAAATGGTCAGGAATCACGAAGAAGTGGGCAAAGAAGCGTTTCTGTACAAAGCAGCGGAGGAGGCTGCTGAAACACTCGGACTTGACTTCAGTATTAGGGGAGAGCAAAACGCATCAAATTTTATCTTTCTCGAGTACTCACTCCTGAAAGCCCAGATTAAGAAAGCACAAGAGAAAATCTTTCGTGAACAGCTTCTCGATAAGAGGATGCACGGTATCTTCCACAGAAATTTGAAGGATCAGTCAATGTCTTGTGAGCTAACGTTTGCTTTGCTTAAATCACCCGGATTGAAGTCTGTACGGAGGGTTTCATCTTTGCATGTCAAGACGGTGTCATTTCCGCCTTAACATACTGTCGCTACATTTTGAACCAAGACATTCCCGATTATCGCTGCAGGGCGTGCCGTGCAGACCCCGAGCATTTAGCTCACATACTATCTAGTTGTTCAACTCACGCAGAAAAAAACCTACTTTCAAAGACACAATGCGGCACAAAGAGTGCTTTATTACCATATCTGTCACTCTTACGGCATTAACCTTAAAATCGCTTCTCTGAATGCTCCTAGGAAAATTGAGTCAATTTTCGAGAATGGGAAGTGCCGCATATACTGGATTTTTATATTCTCGACAATTGTTTCTGTTGCTCACTCGAGGCCTGACATGGTTCTTCTTTACTTCGAGTAGCGAACCATGTTCGTTATCGAATTTTCGGCACCAGCTAACAAAAACATCATAACCAAGGAGAATGAAAAGAAAGAGAGGTATCGAGACCTTATAAGGGAGTTGCAACGATTGTACCCGGAATATTCTATTAAACTAATCGTCCTTATCATCGGCGCTCTTGGAGGTGCCAAGCTTTCACTTGCTAATGGCCTAAAAAGCATCCCTGCGTGTCAACAATATGCTAAAACACTTGCGGGAAAAATGCAGAATGCGGTTGTCCTTAGGTCGCTTCGTGTTCTTAGGGTGCACAAGCCTTTTGCTGGATCTTCGTATTGATTCCTTTACAGACTGTAACCACTTATCTCACGGTCGTGAGACGTGGTTGTGGCTGAAATTTTACCGCGATTTCCCTGGGTGTGTGTGCAATATTCCAGATTAGCACCCGCTCCCGGCGAAATCCTGCGGTTGTCCTTATGACAAATTTTTAATTATATATGAAGTGCCTTACATTTACGTCCGCAATGACATTAAGTAGCCCAAAATTGTGGCAAAAACCGTCGTCGACACTAAGGCATCACAACTTCTTGAGGTGACTCTCGACAGTTCCGCAGAAAATTCTGAGACATTGTTTGAATAGACAGACAACTGGAGGTATAACACATAACAAGAACAAAGGCATTTCTATACATCTCCTTCAAGCATTTTCAAGAGCAATCAAAATTATAACCAGTCGTTAATATGTTCTTAACTACAATATAAGTTTCGCCTTCTAAACACGTCCGCAGATGATGGAGTTCACCAGACAGTGTACCGGCCGGAAAACGGCGGAACATCTATTCGTGGAGTTCAAGGTTTTAAGATGGTAGTGACTGAAGAATTTGTCGGTTTATATGAACATAGTTGCCAGCATCTTTTTAAATTCTATTCTCCCTTCTGTGTAGGTTTCTGATACAGTTACATAGAATCTATCTACGAAATAAGTAATTTTCTTTGTATTTTCGGTTTTCCGTTCCATGCGGTCCACATAATTAGTTCCCATCTCAGTCCAGTAACTGACGTACCAGCTGAAAGAAATCTGTTTAAAAACAAGTTTTGTGTCCGTGGATTTCTATAGAGTAATTTTTTTTATTGACTGTTTATTCCGCGGAACCGCTGCCATTGCCAGACTATAAAAATAAATGTGAATATTGAATTTGTAGCCGGCGTAAAACAAACTGAATACATCAGAATGTAAGCGAAACAGAATTATAGTTATCGAGACTGAAAAGGCTTAGGTTAATTAAAAGGAATGAAACGTCCAAAGACCATAATATAAAACATGTTATTTTTAAAAGGAAGAATAATTCCTTTGAAAATTTGCCTAATTCAGTTTTTAAAGTTTTTCGACACTTATTCTCCACTTATTATACTTATTACTTCTAACTTTGCTTCTTATGATTCGTAAAACATCAATTGATGAGACTTTTCAGTTCGGCTTGCCTGATAACCAAAGTTTCGATTGCGGAAACCCTTTCTGAAAATGCTTGGCAGCGGAGCACTTAGATACAATGTTGCAGCGAGCGGGGAGCGGGGAGCAATGCCCGCCCAACATGCGATTGAGCAAGAAAACTCGTAAGACACTAAGAGTAAGATTACTAACACAGTGCTGAATTAATTTTACTAATAAAATCTACAGCACTGCACTAATATCCAGCACAGCGTTTAAATGCTTACGCATTGTAGCATTGAACACCTAGAGTCAGAAGTTTTGCTAATTTAAAAAAAAAAACTAAGCGTCCTGTCATTCTCAACTTATAGAGCGTCCTGGCTCGTAAGGACCAAAATGTTTTGGGTAGCTCTAAAAGCAAAAGTTTTAGTATACAGCTAGAGAGTAAGGAGAAACAATGGAAATGTGAACTGCAATATTTATTAGTTCGCCAGACTACGAATAAGGCAATCGACTAAGAACGAAGGCAATTGGCTAAAGAGATGGAATAATGACCGTCCTATTCGCTGATCCCACCAGGGAATGTTTTTATCCATTTAAAAAAGGACCCCGCAAAAAATTATGGATGTTTAGTTAATATCATTTATTTGAAAGCGAAAATTAGTGGAATCGCCCTTCAAGTGACCCCCAAGGGATTGTCCATATATTACGTAAGACGTTTTTCTGTTGTTTGAATAAAGACGAAAATAACATTTTTATCAAGTTGAAAAGGACACAGCGATATAAACAAAAGAAAAATGTCTTACGTAATATATGGACGATCCCCAAGGAGTTTTTATAATGTAAGAATTCAAAATGTTCGATCTAATACGGCGGATATCTGCAAACTTTCAAGTTTTAACAAATTTAATTTATCCTAATCGACTTGAAAATTATTACTCAGGGGTTTTCGGGTTTCTGATCACAAATCTGAGGTCAGAATGTTGGTTACCATTTGTCCTTCAATTATCCGAAGTTTGTGTTCTATTTATCGCTAAACAACCAGCTACAACAAAGCGCAATAAAGAAACATTTTTCCATTGTTCATTACAAGCGTGTGATTGATCATGAACAGAACTCTCGTCTTCTTTTCAATCAGGATCCTTATCCTTAAGAAGTTTTCATTTGTTCCTCAATTTAACGGCTGGGTGTGATAACGGTGTTCTTGTACTTCCAGAAGTAACTTGTTGTTCACTTGCTTTTCATGAGACTCTGTACAAAATCAATGAAAATTAATTTTATTCTAACTAAAAATTGAAGTAGGGTATGTAATTAGATAGAAAATAACCTTGTTCTTAGTCTAAGTAAATAATAAGTTATTAAATCATGTGTTTACAATTGCATCTCGAACTAGTTCTGTTGCTTATATTAAAATTTCTATCATATTTAAAATGAAGGTGATCATCAATAAATTTATTCAAATTCTAAAATAGTTAACCACACTTTTGAAATCAAATTTGAAGAAGGAAACGCCACGTACGTTCTGCGTTATATTGAAGGCTGATTTCGAGTGTATGTAGATGAATTTGTTCAAGGTTTAAAAACCATAAAAAGTAGATCCATGCAAGAACACATGACTTAAAAAGTATTGACAATGTTATAAAAGCTTAATGATAATGCAGCTTAAAACAGCTCAATAATGTGCCTCTCGCTCGATAATGCATTTACCTCGCGCTTGATAATGTATTTACCTCGCGCAACGCGCTTGATCTTTCTGCATAGACTTTTTGAAACCAATGGTGAAAGTATCGACAACAGTAATTTCGTGATTGTGAATTCTCTTTTGATAAAGCTTCTTTGGTTTTAACGAATACATTATCATCACGTATCTCGTGCTTCGCACTCGAATTTATCCCTGAAATTTTATATCATTTCCATAAATATATATTATTATAATTCGTAAATTGCATTGGTATTAAAACAGAGGAAGATTCATTGTCCCGTTTAAAAAAATGCGAATTCTTTTTACAAAATTTTGTTATGTAACGTTTTATTGCAACTTTTGTCGTTTTTCCATAAAATGAATTTGCTTATTTCCAATCTTTTCCTTATGATTTAAACTTTACACATACGGTCTACGTTTTATCAAGAAAATTCAAAAAGTTGTTATGATAAGCTTCTAGGGCATTTAGAAATCAAACTTTTTCTTCTCTTGCCATATTTTCATATCGTCCGTTAATTTTCTTAAAAGGTTCATTTTCGTGTGTTTTCGAATTTTGTAAATGCTATAACTGTAAAAATTTTTAGTTTGATAAAAAAATTGATTAGATAAATTGTTCGAATTTTTAAATACTATGAATAACCGTAAAGAGAATTCTTAAATTTTGGAAAAAATGGTCTCAAAAATATTCAAAAGGCGCTCACTTTGTGAATTTTTATCGAAAATGGCTGGCTAACGAACTTGAACTTTAGTTTAGAACGTTAAAAGAGTGTACCAGAGGCCAATCTAATAAAATTATTTTTTCAAAATTATCGTGCCGACAGACAGGCATAAATACATACAGACAGACCGACAGACCGACAGACCGACAGACCGACCCATTCGCAAAAAACTATTTTTTGGATTTAGGGGGTCTCAAAACGCGGACATTCGACAAAAACTGGGGGGGGGGGGTTGTCAAATTTTACACAGATTTAATACCTTCTCTGATGAGAATGTAAAAAAAAACCATCAATGACAATTTTTTGCTCTATCTTCGGTGAAAAAATTTTATCTATTTATTTGGGCTTAGCTTATGCCGTTTCTCGAAAAATTTAATTTTTGTATTTTTATTCTTTTTTTATAAATAAAAAAAAACTACGTGTCCTATAAGAAAGTGTTCAATAACAAATTTATAGATATTTTTTGGGTGCACAATGTTTGTCTATCATTTTTTCCCTATCTTGCATAGTTTGACCGCAAAATGCAATTTTTTACTTTTGATTAGTTTTTGTGCGGACAGGCATAAAGACAGACATAATGACATACAGATAGACACTTTCGTAAAAACCTGTTTTTCGGATTCAGGGGGTCTCAAAACGTGGACCTTTTGACAAAAAACGAGGAAGGAGGGGGGTCAAGTTTTATAAAAATCTTAATAACTCTTCTGATGAGATTGTAAAAGTGATTTATTTGTCATGAATAATTTTTTGATAGTTCTGTTTTTAGTTTTAGTCGTAACAAAATAGCATCAAAAACATGAAAATTTAAATTTTTTCAAACGCCACATACGAGACAAAAAGAAATTTAGATACAAAAGTTGCAATAATAATGTGCCCACGCAGCGATCACATTTGTTTTGATGTTAATGACGTTTTCATTTTTAAAGCCAAAACTACGCATCCTAGCAAAAAGGGGTTGATAACAAATTTATAGATCTTTCTCAAATGCACAATTTTTGTAGATTCATCATTTAACGTATTTTGCACAGTTTTGCCGAAAAATGTAATTTTTGGATTTTTCATTGTTTTTTATGCTGTCGAAATTGGAATTCTTGATTTTTCAAGAGAATTTAAAAAGTTGTTATGATACTCTTTTAGGGCATTCGGAAAGAAACAGTTTTCTTTCCTTGACTTTTTTTCATATCGTGCGTTATTCGGCATAAATTGTTATTTATCAATTTATTCTGATGACTTTTTTCGAAAAATCAAAAATTACCTGAGTTGTAGCATTTAAAAGATTCAAAAATACGCACGAAAATGATGCCAAATAACGCATGATAATCATAGCCTATCCCGATAAGAGCAGACTACCCACACGACTCTAGGATTTCTATTTAACAAATTTGTAGCAAGGAATTTTTTCTTAACTCTGCGTACGCAGGGCAGACTCGGGTTACAACCATATCTTGGTCAATTATAGATTATTTTATAAGGGCATGAACTAAAAAATCTAATCTAAGCATATGAAGAGCTTACTTTTAAAAAGGAACATATCTATAATTTGAAAAAAATAGTTTTTTCTTCGTTTCTGAATCTTCGTGGTGAGCTGCATCGAACTATCTATTCCATTTTTATAGAAAAAGAGCAAATCCCTGTGTATTTACAGGTTATATTTGAGAGTTTTAGTCAAAAGGGAACATATCCACTTCCCTATAACGCCTTGTTTTTGTCTCAATCAAAAGGGAACATATCCTCAGTGAATTACGAAGAACGTAAGTTTTTTTTCAAAAAGGCACATATCCAAAGTGCCATCCGTCCGATTTTTTTGAAGCTCTACTTATAAGTAAATGATTTAGTATGCACGGGTGGTAACCTATTATATGTTAAGTAGTAATATGCTGAACCAAAAATGTCCGTGATCATCGCTCTTTGGCATGCCTGTCAGTTATTCTGCTTGACAGAAATATTATATCCGTGATTAACTGTTGTTATACCTATTGCATTGAGTGTTATTTTTACCGCGCCAAATTCTTTTTTGATTGTGACTCAAAAAGTTGGTTGTTTTGTGTGCTTGCGGGTATATGTAGATGGAGGGTTCGGTCAGAGAACTCAACCAAAGTTCGTACAAACGGAAGTATGCGTCCGATAAAGCTGGAAGTAAAATGCGCGACGAGAAACACTCGGATCCAGACCCCAATTTAAAGCATCTGAAGGCGTATGTCGGCCTTGTACTCATGACACCAAGAACTTATGTTGCAATAGGTTTACTTGGACAGATATTTCTCACAACCGGATGAGGGTGTACAAACAGGTTGTTAAGGTAAAACAAGATCTTCTTATCATAAGCTGTATATCTTCGTATGATCCTTCACGAAAACGACTGATTCGAAATACCGGCTCTTCAAGTAAGCGAAAAAAAATGTCAATCAAGTTCTTGATGGAGAAAGCAGTAAATAAAAAAGCGCTCCCAGTTTGTAAGGATGCTGGAGAATTGACTAAAAAAAAGGGGGAGGGGGGTCGAAAATCTATGGAGAATGAAGATGAGAGAAATGCACTGAAGGTGTTTATTGAAAAACTACCTTGTACTGAGTCCCGTTATAGGAGAGGAAAGAGCAAATGTGTATATGCTTCCGCTGAGCTGTCCATTCGAAAGCTTCACAAGCTATATGTAAACTCTACCTCGCCTCATCTCAAGGTCACTTTTTCGCTTTTTTACCAAATTTTTGTAAACGAGTATAACATTGGCTTCTCGTCTCCCACCACGGATGCTTGCGGGACGTGCACTCGTTGAAAAGTGAAATAAAACGTGCTGAGAGCCCGTAAAAGCAAGATTTGATGATGCAGCATAGGGTTCATAAGATTAGAGTCAACACATTCTAGAAATTGATAAAGTAGGCTCAGTCCGACCGATCTGGAGAAGCTTTTGTTATGAATTGGCAGCAGGTACATCTTCTTCTGCTGCGATTGGGAATATTCCAGGATTGACCACGGGAATACCTAGGTATTTAAAGCTTTTAGAATTTCAATAATCTTTCCTTTGTACTTGAATTCGGAGCAGATTCTTCGTCGTCCTTTTGGAAAATCATAACTGTAGTTTTTTTTTGATTTGCAACAAGACTGTTTTCAGTACAATAGGCATATAAAAATCTAAGTATTCGTTGTAAGCTGATTGGAGAGTCTGCCAGAATCACTAAATAATCTGAAAATGCGAGTAGTAAGATTTCACACGGTGAGTTGATGGAAGTCTTTCTAACTCCGTTCTTTACCAAGTATTTCTCTATGTGGGTTCGGAATATCTTCTTGCAGGACGTCCTGCGTAATGTTTGCCGGATCAGATTGCCCTTGCTGAGTGCGGACAAATATAGCGGAGATCTATTTGATACGAGTGTTCTATTTATTGGTGATGTACATACTGGATACAGTGTCATTAATCATCTTTGATCAGGTTATATGAGCAAATAAGTCCTAAATAAATGTATAATAGAGATGTACTTAAACATAAGTATCATAGAGTAATAGTATGCTTATCCAAATCCGCACGCTGGCAGCGTTACGTTGCAACTGACTAACGAAGCACTGGGACAATGGGCATTTTCTGAAACTATGATTCATACCATTCCAGATCCTTCGAGAATGAGACCTTCTCAATCTACTCTCTGCACCTCCATACTTTTATTTGTGGAAAATTCCAGGTCTTCCTTAATCCCTTAACACTTCGGCGCTCAAGAAACTAGCTACAATAGAGGTCTATCAAGCTAGCACCTCCAAAAACGAAATTTTCAAATTTCTTTGTGTCAGAATTTTGGGCTTGTTGGGGCTTTTTTGGGCTGTAATGCCGATTTTTGGGCTCTGCCACTTTTTATGAAAATTCAAATTTTGAGTAGAGGTGCTGACTTGAATCAAGCCAACCCCTCCACTATATAAAAATTAGAAGAAAAAAAATCAAACAAGTCAGAATTTTGGGCTTTTTGGGCTCTTGAGTGTACCAATAACCAATTTCCAAAAATCACTACTACTAAAAATAAAACTAACCCCTATGAAACAACTCAAATTTGGAAAAACAAAGAACACCAGAATTTTGTGCTTATTTTGGGCTTATTTTAAGCTCTTGAATTCACCACACAAAAATTCAGAAAAACCACTCGTATGTAAAAAAACACCAAGTCAATAATAAGAACTTAAACCTTTATGTTGAGATTTTTAATCAGCCCAAAAATTGGAGAATCCATTAGCACTGATAAATTCTGAAAAAGATTATTTTTTGACAAACTTATATCTACGTGATAGAGATGCGTTGTTTTTAGACATTGTGGGTTGGAGCCTCAAACTCGGAGTAGGTATTTTTAAGAAGCCCAATAATCATAGACTCTACTGATACTGGAAAATTCCCAAAAAAATTTTGTTGACAAATTCATATATACGTGGTAGAGAAGGTTTGATTTTAGACCTTAAGGCGTGGAGCCCAAAAATCGAAGTGGGAATTTTCGAGGAGTCCAAAAATCAGAGACTACATTGACACTAGAAAATTCTAAAAATAATATTTTTTGACAAATTCAATATATACGTGGTAAAGAACGGTTGAATTTATACGTAAAGGGTTAAAGCTTAAAAATCGGAATGAATAATTGCGAGAAGCCCAAAAATCAGCGATTCTACTGACGCTGGAACATTCTTAAAATGATTATTTTTTGACAAAGTCATATACGTGGTAAAGAAGGGTTGGTTTTAGCCTTTAAGGGTTGCAGCTCAAAAATTAGAGTGGGTATTTTCGAGAAGCCCAAAAATCAGACTCGATTGACTAGAAAATTCTCTAAAAGATTGTTTTTTTGACAAACTCATATATACGCGATAGAGAGGGGTTGATTTTAGTCGATAAGGGTTAAAGCCCAAAAATCGAAGTAGGTAGTTTTGAGGAGCCCAAAAATCAGGGACTCTACTGGCACTGGAAAATTCTCTAAAATATTCTTGTTCGACAAAGTCATATCTACGTGGCAGAGAGGGGTTGATTTTGGACGTTAAGGGTTGGAGCCCAAAAATTGGAGTGGATATTTTCGAGGAGCCCGAAAATCGAAGACTCCATTGAAACTAGAAAATTCTAAAAAGATTTTTTTTTTTGACAAAGTCATATATACGTGGTAGAGAAGGTTTTTTTTACGTTAATGGTTGAAGCCCAAATATCGTACTGGGTAGTTGCGAGAAGTCCAAAAATCAGAAGTTCGACTGACGCTCGAAAATTCTCTAAAAGATTTTTTTTGACAGTCCCAAAAATCGAAGACTTAACGGACACTAGAAGAATTTAAAAAATATTATTTTTCGACAAAGTCATATATACGAGGTAGAGAAGGCATAATTTTATACGTTAAGGGTTGTAGCGTAGATAAAACCTTGCTGTTGAGGTGTTCTATTAGTGCACACAGATTGTTCATGATTTTCATCTTGATCAGAGAATGCCTTTCTGTTGGTTCTACATACTTGAACTCTAGTAAAGCATGGCCAATATTCCTTTAAAGGTGCTGCAGTTTCTCTGGGATCTCGCTGTTAAAAACATAGTGATTAATATCCGGATGTGGTTCTAGTGGATTCGGTACTTGATATTCATCATCCCTAGCACATATTTCTTAAGGTTCAAACAGTTGTTCGTTTTCCATCACTAGTTCATCACTAGAAAGCTGCTATTCTAATTCCATTTTGATAACAGCTATTTCAACAGCCGAATCCAAACTGTTTACAGATATTAAGAGTTTTTTTTCTTTTCGTTTTTTTTTTTTTTTTTTTTTTTTTTTTTTTTGAAGGTAGGAAGCGATTTTCTGAAGAGACCTGTCCAATGGTTACTCGAAGCATCTAACGTCTTTTTTTTAGTGGGAAGTGATTTTCTGAAAGATTTTTATGCAGAAGACCTGTCCAATGGTGCGGCTGGTTATTTTCTGTATAAACTTGTCGCATAAAAACCTGTCCATTGATGCTCCAAAGAACTTAATTTCTTTTAGGTGGAAAAAGATGTCTGAGAAAGACATTTACTTGTACTGACATGTACTTTGGGATGGGATGTCCTAGGAAGAATTGTCATAGGATGAATTAATCAGTGTAAATGTGAAGGCCTCGGTGATTGGAGCAGTGCGCTATATCTATATATGTGACTGTCCGCGACGAAAGAGACCTTACGCGCCAAAGCTGAATTTTGCAGTACGGGCAATCGTAGCCGAGTTCGCAAGCAGGCATTTGAGTAATGGGGGAGGCGTCAACGAAAAGCACTACCACCACTTACCACTGCATCTTTAGGCGCTCACATCCGTGAGCCAGTGTAGATCACGGACACAGCGCATACCAACTCTAGTGGTAAGTAGTGGGGCTGTATTTCGTAAGCACTACCACCACTTACCACTGCATCGTTAGACGCTCACATCCGTGAGCTATTCTAGATCACGACACAGCGCATAACAACAGTAGTGGTAAGTAGTGGGGCTGGATTTCGTAAGCCTCTCGTTCGGTCTCCGACTACGTTTATCATGCCTATGTTTGAAACTTAATAACAAAAAAAGTAATGAACTTAAAAAATTTCTGATTTTTGCAAATGAAAGAGCAATTCAGCAACTATCGATTGGTGAAAAAACCTAAAAATCGATTTTTGGCGCGTGAGGTCCCTTTCTTCGCGGACGATCACATATATTTTTTTGGAACATCTGAACTTAGAACTAACACACGATTTTTGCCCTCACAACAGTCAATATATCAAGCAAGTTAATAGTTTTAACTCTTAGAGTTCGTTTGCTTCGACCTAACGTTAACACCTAATTTGCGGTCACAGAAGCATATTTTGTATTATAGACCACATATCAAGCCCTTAACGTTTGTTCGTTTCAATCAGCGCATGACATTTATCATTTTAATACTACCCTCATTTGATATTGATCGCATTGGAGAACTGTTTTTACGAAGCATGTTTTGTATTTTTATATTTTTTCATTTGCAACTGATCTCATTGGATCCCCGTTTTTGACTTTATAGCAGTGATGTTATCAAATTCGCATTTGGTACTGCCCTTGCTGGACCGTCGTCTCTCGCCGTTAAGGGGGCCCCATGTGTCCAGTAAAAAAAATCGATTTTTCGTTGTTGCTAAATTTATTCCTACACATGTGTAGATTATGTTTGTGAAGTGATATTCCAATATTCGAAGTCATTGGAAAGTTATAGATATTAAAATGACTAGGTTAACTTCATTGTTTAAAGCGTTCTTGAACTTTCGAACGCATTTTTCTCGAAACCAAGTTTTTGGAATTGGCCGATATGATATCTCAAAAACCGTTTGACCGATTGCTTTGACATTTGTAGGGTAGATTTATCACATGTGTACGCATCGCCTGAACTAGCATAATTACAAAATTACAAGCCTGTTTTTCGTAAGGAAATAATCGAAAAAATCATGAAATTTAAAAAAAAGGTTCAAAACCGTGTCAATTACTCCATTTTAAACATTTTCAAAATATCCTAGTTCAGAAGATGGCTACAGCTTCACAGACTAAAAGTTCTTTTGGTTTTTTTATTTCAAATGAGCCGTTCGTCCGTAATCTTGCCGGCCATGGACACACATTTTTTGTCATATGTGTCTTCGGAGTAGCACCATACGAATAGAGCAATGCATACTACGAATATCCTTGATATTTTAGTACATATTTTTTTGTCTGTTGAATATCAAAACTTATTTTTATTCATCCATATTGGAGTGAGATTATAGAGAACCCGCTTTGATACCACAGGTCCGAAAGTAGTAGTTTGAGCTTTAAAAGAGGGTCTAACTTATCTTAAATTCAGAGCCTACTTTAACGCTAAACGTAGAAAAACGGCCGATCCCTGACACCTTTAGCGTCAAAGTAGGGTCTAAGTTACATTGAAATCGCCGCTTCTTTCCAATCTACTTTATAGCTTCCAGCCCCTACTAAGACAGGAGTTACGGCCTTAAAGTAAAGTCTGAACTTCGGATTGGAAGGAGCTATACGTTTAAATAGTATCAAAGCAGGTTCTAATAAGGAGCTGCAACTTCAAAGCAGGGTCTAAATTTTGACTTGGGAAGGATTTGATAGAAACGTACCAAATTTTTTCGAGATTGAAGATAAATGTCTGCAAAATAAAATCATACTGATAAATTTTATTTTTAACCCACTCTTACCTCCCTATAGGACCCCAAATATGACCCACAATTTAAAAAAAAAAACATTTTTACGTATACTTATTAACTATCCACCATTTTTGTCATTTTTTTCATCAAAATGATTACTAATAGATGATTTGAAGATATTATATAACTTTTCAAAAGTGTCTGTTTCTTTAAATAAATGAAACTTATATAAACTATTATTTATTCCTAAAAATGTAAAAAAATAAGCATATTTCTGATTTAAATGTAATGCTTACTCATTGTTTGGAGTAGTAGATTTCTTTTCCAAACATCATGTAATTATTAAAACAATGAATTATTGTTTATTTCCAAAATTTCTCAAAATTAAGCCATAGATGTCCACTTTTTTCTCAAATTGGTATCCTATGCTACTTTTTGTTGATTAATTGCATAATTTGAATACATTTTTTCTAATGTTTCTCAATTTTTTATTTATTTAAATAATTTCTATTTGCTCAAGCAGTATTTGCCGATAAATTTAAAAGAATGATATAAAAGAGAATACATACTGTTGTTTTTTGACTGCAGAGCTTATAAAAAGAATATATGAATTATTTTTTGATTGTTCAAATTTTAATAGTTTAGAAAACAATATTGTTTAAATTGTATTTTTTGAAATAAATATAATATTGAAAGATTTCAAGGAGTAGTGCATTCTTTTAAAACTCTATGTCATTGTTTGAAACATTTTTATTCGTAAATTATACATACTCAATTCAAAGGGAACCCAATCACATAAAGCTTTTAGAAGAATTTACTACTCCTCAAAATCTTTCAATATTATGTTTAATTCATGAAATATGATTTTAAAATATTTTGGTAAAAAATCATTGTTCCAATAAATTCAGCTCGTTTAAAAAATAAAAAAATGGTTATTATATTTTTTCTATACACTATACGGTTAGGAAAATAATTCTATGTGTTCCATTTTATATTATTTTTAGAGGTTTTCAAAAGAAAACTGCTGATGCAAATAATAGTGGTTTAATTAAATATAAATTTGTTCAACATTAAGAGAAATATATCTAAATAAATAATATAATTTCTAGCTATATTTTCAGATACTTTAAAAATTAACAATACTTAATTGTTTAAACAATCGTATGATGTTTTACTTTGATTTACTACTCAAAATAATAACTGAACATTACATTTAATTCAGAAAATACGATAGATAACATGCATATATTTAAACAATTACAAATTGTTAAAAAAGTTATGGGAATAATCAAACTATCAATTAGTAACTCTTTGTATTTAAAAAGTGGCAGAAATTGCTGAAAATTAACTATAATATGTAATAATGTAGTTTTTGATTGTAGTTTCTGATGTAGTTTCTTAAAATTCATTCGAGTTATTAATTTGCAATAGCACGTCGATAACAGCTATTCACATTAGGCAGTTTTAATATTTTCAATTTTTTATTTTTCGGTCCACTCTATTGCATACAAATAGCATAATTATTTGTTTCGGCCTTGCAAATCTGAAAACCGCCTGGACAGATGACCGCCGAAGGGGTCTTAATAAACGCTTTTAATATGTGTTGTTAATTAATTTAAAAACATTTCATTTTTTGATGGTCCGATTACACTGCATGTGCTGCTTAGTGCAATTTCACGGTAAAAAATAATTATAGTCGTACATGGTCCAGATAAAAAAATGCCTTACTCACCGCAGCGGCCACATCTTTTTATTAAATGCAGAGATATGGAGTATTCAATGTTAAAATTTGATGTAGGTGAATCTGATTGATGTCCAACAACGAGTGGGTGCTTCCATAAATCACATTTTGACTGGAGCAATTGGCGGTTCTCCAGCTTCACAAGAACTCCACAAGCGAATAAGCGAGTTCTTCCACTTTGACCGTCTGAAAGTAAGATAAAAATATCAAAATTTATAATAATTTTTATTACAATCATTTTAATAATTTTCAAACATTTATTTTACAAATTACCATATCAGGTAGGACTAGTAATAAAACTGATAAGCCAATTTTAAGAGCAGGAATATATCTTTTCTTGAACGAGTTTTTGTCATAAGACTGGAATGAATTGTAACTCCCTCTGATCCTAATACTTAACGTAGACCTTGTGAGAGATCGACGACTCGACCTGTTCGCTTCCTATCTACTGTCCGTTCACGATAGGAAAGCCCCTCTAAAACAGCTACACATGTTTGTAATTTACTCGTAAGAAAAAAATCGCATAAAAACACAGTTTATGCCATAATGAAGCTTACTTAATTGCGCTTTATACAACTCTCCATTTGTTTATGTACAACAATTGTTTCGGAAAATATCATTCGCGAAAACACGAAAACCGTCATTTTTTCGCGTCACTCTTTCCTTGCTTGACTTTCGATGGCGACATCTTTGAAACGAACGATTTAAAAAATTTGAAAAAATCATGTAGACGCTTTCATATTTTGACTATACATATGCAAAAATAAAATTACAATATATTTATAACAATTAAGGAAAATACATTTAAATATAACTATGCTATCTCTCGCAATATACGTAGTAGAGAGCTATATTTTGGCTTAAATTGCTTGAAAAATTTCAGCAAGTACAATCGCATAACGATTTGGAATAACAATCTTGACACCTATTAGTTATTAACAATTAATTCTCGAAGACCAATGTATGATAGTGTGGGTGTGAGGGCACTATGGACTATGCCGAGTATTGAATGCCATAGCTAAAGGTCACGTCGGGGGTTCGCTTATTCATCAAGTTCTGAAAATAGGAAAAGGGTACTTCTATTACCAATGGCGTAAGCAAGTGGATGACGTAAGTCGTGAGAAAATAACCTATGAACTTGACATTCTTTAGCTTCAAGTATACAAAATTCTGTACTTATTACTTTGTACATTCGAATCAATGATAAGTGTTACTTTATTATATTGAAAATTGTATTTTTAGTAAATCTTGGAATTCATGAATGAAATATTTTTTAGTTTCAAGACTAATCTTCTTTAATATTATTTTTTAAATTAAATTTAACATTTTAGTAGAGTGAAAAAATTGCCAATCATTTATGGGTTTGCGAAACTTTTTCACGGTCAATGAAATTAAACAATAATTTTTACTTAAACAATTCAAACAATATTCTGTTATAATTGTTCTTCCTCAATCACAAATTAATATGTTTGGTTGGAATATTATCTTATCGGTTAAATATTTTAATGTTTATCTTATGTATTATGAATTCGAACTGTAGTAGGGTGCAATGCCTTCGTTATTTCACTACGATAAAATTTTCTAAAAAGTAGTGAGGATTCGGCTTAAATTTTCAATGCCACTTCATCTTTTAAGGTATAAATTCCTTTTAAGGATGTACAATACGTCCACTAGATCCCAAAAACGTCAGTCTTCATACAAAAAATCTAGATTCAAATTATTGATTTCATTGAGTGCTTAGTAGTATTTTAGAGGTTTAGGTTTTGCTTTACTTTTAGGGAACATTTTCAATCTTTCATAAACCCTAATATTCAAGTCCTTATTAATTTAATTTGAGTTTAATTTGAGTTTTTGTTGCTTTTTGTACGTAAACAATGAATCAGATGCGATAGTGTGCAAAACCAAGTGTTCTTCCTCTTGTCCTAATTTTTTTCCATAAATAATTACAAAAATATTATGAGTGATTGGAAAAAGTTGCACATAGCACTCACGAGCTTGGCCGACATATCTGAGAACTAGGCCGTAGGTTCGTCTTTACGTGGCCCGCACACACTCTCATCCACCCGCTCTTTGCGTATTGGCACGCCTATGTGTGGTTTGAATTCGTCAGATGAGTGGGTAGAATTTTTATTATACCTACATTGGTCAGCCTCGATGGCTGCGCGTGCTTAAGCACTCATGGTTTATGTTTAGAAACTGCTGAGTTCGAGGTTTCGAATCCTCAGAGTTGTGCGCATTTATAATAATCAATTAAATCGCACAAATAAAACATTTCCCTTTTTATATTGAAATATAAAATTTTCAGGAATTGTTCGTAGGAAATTCGAAATAAGGATTTAATGTTTGATTTTTTTATCCCTCATACCTACACTACCATGCAATTTGTCTCCAGGATTATTTGTTATTAATTAATATGTTTCAAGAATGTCATTCCTTATTTTTATTCGATTGTATTCGTTGAAATTTCCCAAGGAATTTAAGCCAAAGTATAGCTCTCTACTACGTATATTACGAGAGATAGCATAGTTATGTTTAAATACATTTTACGTTAATTGTTATTAATATATCGTTTCAAACATGTCATCGAAAGTCAAGCAAGCAGAGAGTCATGTGAAAAACCACGGTTTTCAACCTTTCGCTACACATATTTTCCGAACCAATTTTTGTGCATAAACAAATGTGGACTTATATGAAACACAATAAAGTAAGCTTTATTATGGTATAAGCTGTGTTTTTATCCGATTTTTTTTCTAACGGGTAAATTACAAAAATGTGCAGCTATTTTGGGGAGGCCGTCCTATTGTGAACGGATAGTAGGCACATATCTCGTAGGAGGATTAGAACTCATATGCATACGCATAGCTCCAAGCTACAGTATGGGATGACCTTAAAAATTAGTTTCCATTCTTATATTTCACTTTAATTCAGTCAATTTGTTTAAATATGCGAGATACGAAAAAATAATAGCGGCGTTCGAATCTGCTAAAAAAATCTACATAAAATCCATGTAAGTATTTGCGCTATTAGTTAGAGGAGTGTAACAGAATTGTGCCAGTCTGTGACAATGTGACAAAGGGAGGAGAGGGTTAAAAATTCGCCAGAAAACTATGAAATCTCTTATAGAAGCTCCGTATATCAAGACAAAATCACTTATTTAAAGTATTGAAAGATGTTAATTTTTCACTTTTGAGCCTTCTATTAGGAGAGCATTCTCATATGACGAGACACGGTTTCAGAGTTATCCTGCATAGTTTCCAATATGGAAATCAAACTTCCCAAGAATATATGACGTTTCGCAATAAAAGAGCCTACTTTATCGTTATCGACTTTCCGTATAGGAACATTTAGTCCAAAAAATTCTTAAACTTACGAAGTGCCATAAGCGCACTTGTTACATTTTTTGTTCAAATACATCATTTATCCACTTCCGGTCAATCCAGAATATCAGTATGTGTTAGATGTGGTCATTGTTCAAGATTTTCAATTACAGTCAAACATCGTTTATTGGAACTCTTTCCAAAATCAAACATCTCGTTTATTAGAATTCGATAGGAAATCCCACCACTCCAAATATCCGTAAGATGGTCTCAGAATACAGTCTCGCTTGCGCTAGCATTGGCTATACGCAACAGGTGACAATCAGTGGTGGGAGTTGAGGACAATGATCCCAAATTTGGCATGTAGATTTACAGCGCTTGCGCTTAGGTGCTTCAGAGGAACACGACGCGAAAACATATAAGATTTTTTGGCCCCCACCACTTTCCCATTTAGAAGAAATACAGTCAAATGTAGCGTGTCTGGCTAACTGGCTATTAGAATTTTTAATGATTCTTTTGTACGGAATTCTAAAAGAAAATTGATTTTAAGGGGCTGAATTCAAATCCGTTGAGCTTTTAACTCCAGCACGTCAGGATTTTTGCGCAATTGCAGAAAACGTGCTAAAAATGTAGTTTTTAAAAATGTTTTTGTATATAAAACAAGTCGGACATGCCTACATCTAACAAATTTTAATTTAAAACAAAAAAGCTTATACCCCAATCCCAAAAACCCCAAACCCACAAATCCCAAACCTATAAACCAAAACCTTGAAACCTACAAATCCTTCACCCTTAAACCACAAACCCACTAATCGCACATACCAAACACCCCAAACCTTAAACCTTCAAACCCCTGAAACACAAGCCCTAAACTCCAAACCCCAAACGCACCTCTTTGTTGGTTATTCCTGGGTTCGGCAAAGAGCGAGTACATTAGTTACAATAACAACGAATTTACTTGATGTCACAGGTTTTTCGGGTTTGTGGGTTTGAGTTTTGTGAGTTTGGAGTTTGTGGGTTTGGAGTGTGTGGATGTGGGGTATGTGTGTTTGGAGCTGGTATGTTTAGGTGTTGTGGGTTCAGGGTTTGTGGGTTCAGGGTTTGTGGGTTCGAGGTATCTGGGTTTGAACATCAAGAATTTGCAGGTTTAGGATTTGCACATGTGGGATTTGTTTTTTTAGCTTTGTAGGTTTGTGAGATTTGTGGATTTCGAACTTAAGGGTTCACGATTTATGGGTATGTGGGTTTGCGGGTTTGCGAGTTTGGGGTGTGCTTGCTTAGGGCTAAGGGCTTGTGGGTTTGCGGGATTGAAGGTTTGGGGATTGTGGGTTTTTGAGTTTGGGGTTTGTGAATGTGGGTTTTAGTGGGGTTGCGGTTTATGGTTTTGGGGTTTTTGGGTTTGGGGTAAAAGCTTTGTTGTTTTAAATAAGAATTTGATAGAAGCAGACATGTCCGACTTATTTTATATACGAAAACATTTCGAATTCAGCACCTCAAAATACGTATGAGACACGTCCGTTTATCCCCCGCAATTTTTGTTTTCAATTTGTGGTCCTATGTAATTAAACCGTATAATGATTTTATAACAATTTTGTAAGATTTCACGATACTTAAAAAAAATTTAGGTTCCTGGGAATAATCAAAATAAATTTTCAATACGAAAAATTAATGTTAAAACGTGTCGAGACATGTCAAAACATTACAAGAGATTTCAAAAATTGTGAAAGAATGATCGGAAAGATTTTAAGGCAATTTATGTTTTGCGGAATTGAAAAAAAACATAAATAATTTGAACATTTTTAGAGATTAGAAGGCTTAGAAGGTCTGACAAGATTAAAAAAAAGATTTGAAAAATAAACTTTAGGAGTTTTAGCATATTCTCGAAATGTTTTGAGAGAATAAATTAATTTTCTTACAATGCTTGGGGGAAAATTGAAGGAATAAATGCAATTTTTTACATTTTGAATGTATTTTCAAAGTTTTTAGAAAAATTCCAGTCAGTTAAAAACATTTATATGTCATTTTAAATTTTTTTTGGTATTCCTAATAGTATTGAAAAAAAGTTTTAAATTTGTGATTATCAAGTAGTATTTACATTAGATCTCTTCAATATTTGTGTATTTGGGCGCGCGACTGTTGGTTCTTGCACTTCGCGCAAGATAATATATTTATCTCGCGCTTGACATTCGAGTTTGTATCTGAAATTGTATATCATTTCCATAAATGTATTTTATTACAATTCATAACGTGCATTGGTATGAAAACTGACGAAGTTTCATTGTATCTTAAAAAAAATGCACATTCCTCAGAAAAAAATTTGTTATTAAACATTTTATTACAACTTCTGTCGTTTTTTCGTCAACTGAATTTGCTCACTTCCAATGAAATTTTTATGATTTGAACATCACGCATACGGTCTACACTGCACCCTTACCGTTTTAAGCTTCTAAATTATATCCCTAATCTCAGTGAACCAGACTTTCTCAGCTGAATTTTATACCGCATCATGTTCTACATGGCAATTATAGTACCCTATTGCTTCATCACCTAATAATTCACTAAAAGCGTCTCTCAATGCGTCTACGATGGAGAGTCTAGTTACAAAAACAGTCCCACGAAACTTCGATTAATGAGGAGGGGAGGGGGGATTAGTGTCAAACGAGTGATAGCTGGTTGGTGTGTTATTCTGCGGGTCACCAAACTTCAGCAGCGTTGTGTTAAATGGGAGTTCATAA
>NC_046664.1:116275059-116277887 GCF_010883055.1 Belonocnema kinseyi
TCTGAAAAATTGCACCCGCTTCCAGCGAAATCGCGGTAAAATTTCAGCCACAACCACGTCTCACAACCGTGAGATAGGTGGTTACAGTCTGTGAAGGAATCAGTACGACGATCCAGCAAAAGCCTCGTGCACCCTAAAACACGGAGCGACCCCAGGATAACTGCCTTCTGCAGTTTTCCCGCAAGTCTTCTAGCATATTGTTGACACGCAGGGATGCTTTCTAGGCCATTAACAAGTGAAAGCTTGGCACCTCCAAGAGCGCCGATGATAAGGAAGATCAGTTTTACAGAATATTCCGGGTAAAATCGTTGCAACTCCCTTATCAGGTCTCGATACCTCTCTTTCTTTTCATTCTCTTTGGCTATGATGTTTTTGTCAGCTGGTGCCGAAAATTCGATAACGTACATGGTTCGCTTCTCGAAGTCAAGAAGGACCATGTCAGGCCTCGAGTGAGCAACAGAAACAATTGTCGAGAATATAAAGTTCCAGTATATCCGGCACTTCCCATTCTCGACAATTGACTCAATTTCCCCTGGAGCATTTAGAGGAGCGATATTAAGGTGAATGCCGTAGGAGTGACAGAGATGGTAATGAAGCACTCTTAGTGCCGCATTGTGCCTTTGAATGTAGATTGTTCCCCTGTCAGTTGGACAACTAGATGGTATGTGAGCTAAATGCTCGGGGTGTGCATGACACGCCCTGCAGCTATCATCAGGAATGTCTTGGTTCAAAATGTGGCGACGGTATGTTAAGGTGGAAATGACACCGTCTTGGCAGTGTTTCAGCAGCCTCCTCCGCTGCTTTGTACAGAAATGCTCCTTTGCCCACTTCTTCGTGATTCCTGACCATTTTAAGAAGAGGATCTCTTCCATTTGCAACTCTATGTGCTGTACCCAGAATAATGCTGTTGTGAAGACATTCAAGACTCAATATTCCGCGACCCCCTTGACGGCGTGAAATGTACAGTCGCGGAACGGAAGACTTAAGATGCATGCTTTTTTCATGTGCATAACCTTTCTTGTCCCGATATCAAGAGATTTGAGCTCGCGCTTCGTCCATGGATCTACTCTAAATGAATAGAGTAGTACCGGGACGGCAAGCATGTTCGTTGCAGATACTTTGTTCCTCGCCGACAGTTCGCAAGACCAAATCTGTCGGATGAGACGTTTGTATCTGCTTCGGAGAGTATCCTTTATAGATGTCATATCCTGAAGATGTCATATTCTCTGTGGCACGCCCAGGTATGTATAAGTCTCTCCAGCGCAAAGGTGTCGTATGGCTACGCCTTTCTTTGAGCCTCGTTGTTCATACATTTCTTGCCACACAGGTTCAATTGGCCGAACAATCCTATAATTTAGGATAGCTGTGAATATGTTATAAAGCTTGTTCAGATAAGTTATTGGCCTGTAGTTCTTCGCGTCAGGTAAGTTGCCTATTTTCGGCAGGAGTATTGTGCGCCCTTCTACCAACCACTCTGCAATCGGCTCTTCCGACTTCAAATATGAGGTGAAAATACGGGCCAAATGCTGATGGGTTGAAGAAAACTTCTTCCACCAGAAGGTTTTGATACAATCTGGTCCGGGTGCGGAATAGTTCTTCATCCCTCTTAATACTTTTTTCACCTCCTGGATAGTGATGGGTGGTAATTCTTTATCAGGTGTTATGAGGGCCACCCATAACTCCTTGAAACTATTTATATTTTCTGAGGCTTTGTCCAGTCTATGCTGAACTTCGTAGACTTCTCTCCAAAATACTTCGACCCCCTCTGGTTTGGGTGGGTGTTCGACAGTAACTGGAGGGTCTTGGAAGTGTCAAGATGGGTCAGGGAGAAACTGTTAATTTTCTCTGACCCACCTCTCCCTCCGGTCTAGACTTCTCTTAGCGTCAGATAGTATCCGTATTCTCTCAACAATATGCTGCCTGATGGTCAGCAGCTTTGACTTGTTAAGTGAGTGATAACGGTTCCGGAGTTCGCGCGCGAACTTTCGAACCTTGGCGGTAAAATTCCTGCCAGTTGTGATGTAGTCAATCACACACTGAATGCGGGACGCGTACTGTCTTGCCCAACATATCTTTATGGCAAGTTGATGCATTCGCCTTTCGTCTCATGATCAGCCGTTGGTTTTGTTTTACGGTTCGCATCGGCCAAAGCTCTCGCTGCATTATACACATAATAATTGATAGCCCAGAGGTCGGATTCACCGGAAAAATGTCCACAAAGCTCGTCATCCATTTCAGCCAGATCTTTAGGCTTGAGAGAAACCTTGGTGTTGATGTTTCTCCGGGTCGTAAAGCATCGCTCTTCATCTATAGGATGCCTGCCCGCGCTTGATCTTAGTGTCGCCTCTCTTTCTTTGTTGCCGGCTTGTTCTAGCTGTGGTAGAGTAGGCGTTCCGCCTACATAGCCCCTTTTACGGAGTAGTTCAGCATGGTTTTGCAGACGTTGCTGCGAAAAGTGCGATAGCTCCGGGTGTTTCTCGCACCACAGAGCATGCAGTCGTGCCATGTAACCCCGTTCACGGGCCACACTCGCATCGTAGCGCTCTAGCAAGTCGTGATTCAGTTGCTCCGTCCACTCAAAGGTCGCGAGATCCCGCCGATCCATCGCATTGAATCCATTTTCATTGGCCCCACCAGCTCTAGATTGGTCGGCATTGTTGGCCGACCCATTGTCGGGAGCCCTGCGCGTTCTGTTGTTTTGAACCGCACTTACTACAACTATGTCGGGTGTTGTCATTGTTGTTCCCACGAGAAGCTAGAGAAAGGGGTTCGTCCATCCTTGTAGAGCCCCGTATGCAAGGATAAGGCTGCGTACTCTGAGAGGTCGC
>NC_046664.1:116277987-116299147 GCF_010883055.1 Belonocnema kinseyi
TCCGCTCCCGGCGAATCTTGAAGAAAGTGGTCGAAAGAATATTCAAAATGTGCTCACGTTTGATTTTTTTATCTAAAATTACTGGCTAACGAACTTTCGAGTAGTTGGGCACTTCATTTCGAGGATAGGAGCTATTTTAGTGAGATCAGGTCTCACTATATCTTCATCAACCATAAAATCTAAGAAGAAAACTTCCTGTCTGGCGAAATGACTCTTTTTGCGATTAATTCTAAGTCTGACTTCGGCGGAAACCTCAAATACCAAGTCTAACACCTGTAAATGTCATTAAGGTCGTTACTTTTAATAATCCAGTCGTCCAAATACGCAAAGACTTTGTTTGTTCAACTTTCCGATAGATTACGTTTACGGATTTTGTTAACAAAAATCTCTTTTGCTCGATCCATTAGTGTTTGGAACGTACTAGGAGCACCGCACAAGCCATAAGGCTTTACTAACCATTTAAAGAGACCAAGTCCCTCAACCACAAACAATGTATACTCAATTAAGCTCTCATTCATCTCAATTTGACAAAAAGCTTCAGTCCGATCTATGCCTGACATTAATTTAGCATTATGTAAAGCCGCTAAGATGGAATATATCTGTGACAATGAGTAGGCGCGTTTTATTGTTTGTTTTTTAAGAGCGCGGTAGTTAATGCAGAATCTCCACGACCCATTACCTTTTGATACCATGAATGGTGGACTCGCCCAAGCGCGGCTTGCATTTCGTATGTAACCCTTTTCTGAGAACCTTTCTATTTCTTCTGCAATGGCCTGCTGTACCACTGGGCTTTTCCTATTTGGTTTTCGCCGCACTGGAGTATTATCTTTAAGTTTTATTTTATACTTAATTAGGTCGATTCGACCAGATGGTAACTTGGTAAGCTTAACGAACTGCTTCTCTAAAAAGTCAGCAAGAATGGACTGTTGTTGGGTGTCTAAACGGCATAGTGAGCCCTTTAGATTTTCACACGGGAGAATTGTCCAAGGGTGTTTTATCTCACTAACCCGTATTTTTGAGTCGCTTGGGTACATTTCTCACCAGACTTCAACTCTATACATTTTTCGTACAAATTGCGAGAGATATAAGAACGTCCACTACCACAGTCGATTATTCAGCGGACAGTTTGTCCCATTATATAAATGTATATTGGAAACTTGGCGGATTCTTTCGGAGGTATCGGTCCCGTGCCTTTAATAAAATACTTCTGCTGCCTTCGATGGTTACTGTTCGTATCCGGAAAAAATGCGTTTCTTCTATTTAGGAGTTCATTAGTTCGCTTACATCATCACACTCATCGTCTGACCATTTACACTCAGAGGTAACGAAGTCACTCTCGTTGAAGCCTGAGTGAAACTCAGACGTCAGAACTGGCTCTTCTCTCCTATGCTCTTCGTCTACAGTGATCAAATCTGAGTGCAAAGAGTCAGATTCCACGCATCTTAAGAAGCGTGTTATCTTTACTGTGGCCTGCTCTTCGCGAATGTTCTGTATAATGTAGACGAATGGAATATCTGGTTGATACTTTTGAGGCCCTTTCTTTCTTTAAGAAGACCCCGCTGTTAAGTTAGCATTATCTCGAACCCGCACAATTGGACCGTCGGTAGTTCCCAAGTAATCAGTCGACTTATTAAAATCAATACCACTTAAATCATTTGAATTATCTTTGCTGACGTAATTAACCTTATTTTCTAGTTCTACATCTAAACAAATTAAATATCTATCCATAACCTCACCTACGATAACCTTTTCTTGCTCCTCTAATCGATTCATAGTGTTACTAATAGTAGGCTCGTTCAAATCAATCAAGTCGTAACTATCCTCTAATTTAATAACAGTTTTGATCTCACTTTCACGCTTTTCTAAAAGATTCATCGCATTACTCACGATCTCAGTAACATGCGGACACTATGTATGTGCTGCGCGGAATCCAATTTTAATTGGTCAGGTGAATTCACGCGTAATTCTATATTCGATTCAAGCTCCTCAATTCCTAGATTCATTGCATTCGAATATGAATCAATTCCGTCTTCGCCTAAAGTCATTAGCCCATTTTTTTGCAATAAATCTTTATAAATCTCCGATTTTCGGCTCTGAACATGGGCATTGTACTCACCACAATCTTTCTTCGGTGATCGGTGCTCCTCAATATTCAGATCCATTTCGTGATCACAAACCCTAGACGTCCTTGAGACACTTGTTGACTTGTACGACTGGACGAAAATTTCCTGTTGATAGTTTTGTTTAGCTTTTCTCTGGATCTTAACCTAATGCTGTTTTGTTTTAATTCTAGCCTAGGTTCCCCTTTACACCATTCATTATCCTCACTTATAAGGAAAGGTCTCACTGAGGGGATGGATCGTTTTTTGTTGGTCTATCGTCTTGTTTTGTCGCGTTAGACACTGGTCTCTGTCTTATGCAACTAGATGTGTTATGATCTGTTGTACATTTTATACACAGCATTGGTACTCTCTCCTTGTTACATTCACGTACGAGATGTCCATAATGACCGCAATTAAAACACTACGGATTATATGGGGACTGAGTTTGTTAAAATGCGGATGGTTGAGGGTTGATGCGACTAGATTGTGATGGGTTTTGTTTACCTCGAAGGGCATTATTGTTGTGAGATTTCAATGAAGTAAGCTTCTTTCCATCACCTTTGGTATTACCAGCAAGACGTGATAGTTGAGTTAATTTATGAGAGTCATCCGCACCACTCCCTAAGTCTTCACTAGGCGTGTCTTCGACCATCTCGAATTCTTCCTCGTCTTGCATATATGCGAGGCGAGTTTTTGTTCGCTTTGTCTGCTCACGGATACAACCTTTTCTTCCCTCTGTGGCCTTGGTTTGTATTTTGTTTAGCTTAGAAAGATGTTCAACCAGTTCTGTGTAAATCCGGACATGTAAGGTAAAAAAGGCTCTTTGTACATCTGGTATCATTCTAGTCAAGATCTTCTTAATTCGCCAATATTCGGATGGCCGCAGTTTGACCCTGCCAAAACTAGCTTGAACTCGTAACACAAAGTCCAGCGCAGTCTCATCATCCTTCTGCTTCATGAGAGCTATTTCTTCCAACAAATCGGCTTCGCTAGTCGGAAACCCAATCACTGGGCAAATATTTTCGGCTCGTAGTGTATTTTCGGGAAATAGATGGTAATGGCCACCATATCCCCAAGAGTCATGAGTAGGTTTTACCATATACATATGATCAGGTTGCAGGTTTCGCTATTGAACGACTCTTACGGCATTTATGTTTGCATATATCAGCTCAGGAGAGGGAAAATTGTGCAAGGCCGCTTCCTGGGAAAAGTCCTGTGAGGATAAGCTGGAAACTTGTGATGGAGTGCGAGGGTGACAAGATAACCTCCTCTGTATGCGAGGTGGGATTAGAGGTGCTTGACGCGCTTGAGTGTCGACTTGGCCCTGTTTTCTACTAAATGTAGCCGTTGCTGGTTGGTCTAGGAGGTTTTCTTCCCTGTCATTCCTCGCAGGCGAGATGTCCTCATCTCTCAAATGAACGTTAAGCGAATTCATATTGAGGGTTCAAAGCAAATGATATGAATGACCGTGAGGCATTACGAAATGACCATGTAGATGCAAATCCGCTGTGTGGCCCCACTGGGGAGTTTCAAGATATTTGCCTAAATTCTTTGACGCGATAAATTTATCTTGGTGGTTATTCAAAGCCGTGGATGGGGGTTTCAAATTTAGTTTCAAATCTTGAACCCGTCGCTTCAAGAGTTTTATCTCTTCCAAGTGTTGGGATCGTTCCTCCTTGAATTCGCGAATAGCTGTCAAGTGTTCGCGATGCACATCCCTATTAGCAGCAGTCGATATAACATCCCTAATCCCTAAAGAACTGGAAGAGTTAACAATTATTGCTTGGGCAGTAAAAACCGTACTAGTGTCCGCCGACGTGTTACTTTGTCTTAGAGTCGGCAGAACGGTCTTAGGAATCGTCCCTGTGCACGTCACAGGAGGTAACGTCGTTAATAATTAGTGACGTACAGAATATCGGATTGTATAGTAGCAACAGTCGCCGTTGGAGTTACAGATCTCACAGAAATCGCGATATCATCCGGGTCTGTGTAAAAATGCCTAGTGGATTCACCTTTTTTATGCTTAGACTTTTCAGATTTTTGCGCTCGATTTCGTTTAAGCTCATCCTGCGAACGCGGTGGGTCTTCGAATGTAGGGTATTATTTCGTTTATTATTATTACTTTATTGCTCATAAAAGTTCAAACCTGCCTATTCGACGGTCAATAATCGTCAAGTATGAATTAATTAACTGGCTCATTTAAATTCAGTTCATTTTCTAATTAGACAAGCGACAGGCAAATGTGAAGGAAACAATAAACGAAATGGAGTAGGAATGACTCAGCGTTTAGGCGAAACAAAATACACAATATACTGTATACAAAATTATTTCAAACACTTCTCTGGCGTTTTGATTTTAAAGTCGAAGGGATTCCGTTGCCAAGGCATATTGAGTTTTAATTACTTGTTCGATGTCTTTTATTCACGTATTCATTTAAATATCAATGGTGGAGATCAGAAAAAGAAATCGAAATAAACTCAGATTGAATGATTTGCTTTACCTCGGCCAATTAAGATTATGTTATTACGAACACAAGACACTCACGCGTCCTTTGACACAACAAGAAAATTCAAGGAAAGTCTGTTGCTTGCAGTGCACACGAAGGCACCAACCTACACATTGTGCGATAAGCCAACGACACGAGCATCTGATATTGTCCGTTCTTCTCCCTCTTATGAGACCGAGCACTTAATGGCAGCCTTGTCCTCTTCTTTTGATAACATCGAGCAAATTTCACATTCTTAATACTTTATGCTTAGAGAAAGGAATAATCCTAGATTTAATTTAGCACCATAGGCTAACAGCAAATTTTTCAGAATTTTATTCTAAGTATTATATTCTTCTATTTTTTTATAGAATTCTATGCGCCTATCCCACGTTGGGCGCCAGTTGTAACATTGAGATAAATGCCCTCTCAAAAAGGGAGTTGAGAAAGGATTAACTCAAGGTACAAATTGACGCTTTAATAAATGTTGAGCGCCACGTTATTTTAGGGAAATAACGAAACTAAAACGTCTTCGCGGCCGACTAGGAACTTTAATTAATCTTCAGGTCATTTACATGAGTTTATTTTAACGCCGAGAAATACCTCCTTAACTCGAAAGTTCAGCGAAAAAAACTTTCAGTAGATAGAATTTAAAAGAAACAGGGGAATATTTTCATTAACTCAAGAATAAATAAGGCAAATTCAATGGATGAAAATAGACATGACAGAAGAATTTTATTTTGACACAATTTCTCTCTCAGCAAACTGCACACAAAAAAAGGATCAAACTTACTCGGTACAGTTTTCGTTCCATTTGCAACTCTCATCGCTAGCCAAATAAATCAATCTATACTTTTGAATAATTATCAAACAAATTCGCCCATCGGGCTGAGAAACACATCTCGTTTAACTAACGAGGAAAATATAAGTATGTCGTACAACGTCCATCCGGGAAGTGCCGGGAGCCAAGCCTTCCGTCGTTTCGTGGATTATCCGGTTTTCCCCACCAATCTTTCCATTGAGCAGTCTCGTACGAATCCCAAGTGAGATTTGGCTTGAAACATAACAACTTTTTCCGCTAGAGTGTAATTGGCAGAATCAGATGGCCGCTCCTGATAGTTGGTCAAGTTATTCATTAGCAGGTAAGCGGAAGTAGAAAGCCTCAATCGGCAATCCTGAGAATGGACAAATTTGAACAGTATTTATACTTGATTTGGCTGAACGCAATGTACCTCATGTGACTTTACATGATAATATTTGTAAGATAGGTGACTTCCTGTTTGAATGACAGACGGAAATTTAAGTGCAATATTACAGTATCAGAAACTAAATGTTTTGTTTGCGTATTTTCAACAATAAATGAAATTAATGAGTCTAAAGCAAAGCTATTGTCATCTTCATAATTTCCATTGTTGTTTGCTGGTAAACTTAATTCATTAATCACAACATTCTTTAATGCTGCTACTAACTGCTGGCAGATTGGATTCGTGTTAGCTATGCCACGCTGCCGAATAGAGCAACATAAATTCCCGATTTGATCTTGATTCAGATTTCTAATAGGAATGTGCCGAAATCCCGCCTACTTTAACTTATTTCAAACATATATTATTGGCTTTGTAGTAGTTTTCCGCCCCGTTGATGTAAGAATACTATTTGGTAACATCATTGTTTTTATTTAGGTAAATCAATCTCCAGGTCTCAACTTGTTTTAACATTCTTTCCTATAATTTTAACTGAGGAGTTGAATCTGATAAAGCACAACCATATTCGTTTCCTTCTGGCAATTTTATATTGGAACTGTTCATTAAATTGAATAGAGAATCTATATCAGCTGAGAACTCAGCAGTATAATAGCTTATGGTGGAAAACTACCGGTAGTGACATATATTCCACAGCAGCAGCAGAATTATGACTCAATTGACCGGCGTATAAATCAACTTTCATTTCAAAGCATTCATTTTTCGCCTAATTCAACTACTTTTCTATTATATTAAAGTTTTGCTTCTTTATTTGAATAAAATCTCAATTTACAACGGAATAACGGATTTCGTGTACATTTGAAAACACGCGAAACATCAAAAGTGATAGCAACAGATTTTCTATTGACTACAAAACACGAAACTTCCATTTCAGTTGTATCAGGATATTCAGCGCATAATTCGTTTATTGCTTCATTATTTGCAGGTCCTAAATCGCAAACTGTATTCACTACTTTTAGACCGATTCTTTGCAGTCCTAAGATTACTTTAACGATAGTTTCTTTTGAGTTGATTGCTGATATGGTGTTGGCAGTAAAATAGTACGCAATTATCTGCTTCCAGTTGCTTTTAATCCCACGGACCATAAACACTAAAGCATGATTCGCGTCCTTCATGCTCCGTCCTATATGCCCTGAGTCCTCGTATCTTAAAATTTTCTTTTTCACAGCGTCACATTGATGACCCGAATAAAGAGATATTTTTTTTTTAAATTAGAGCACGACACCGATCTAATTCGTGCAAGTTGTGTACTTTTTTCTTTAAATTGTCAAAAATGGGTGCATTCATTTTCGTATCAAAAGGTACTTTTGAAAGTACACTTTTCAAAAGTCTCACTGATGGCAACGCACAGTAATTTAAAGCGATAAGGCAAAGGACAGACCGTCCAGTGCAAGCGCGGGGGAGGATCTCTTGAGGAGGAAAAGGGAAAACAAAGGAAGTCCGGAGAAAATCGCGCTAGAGACTCCCTTTAAATAAAGCGTACGAACACGTAGGGCACCCCCCTAAAAATGAAGGGGCAGTCGAAGAAGGAGTGTCTCGAGGTACTGATAGGCGAGATCAGAGATTTGTGGGAGGAAGTAAGGGGGACTATGGAGCAGATGGCAAGTATGCGGGAGGACCTGAGGGTAAGAGATGAGAAATAGGAAAAGAAAGCAAATATGATCACCAAAAGTACTCAGTTAAAATCTCAGAAGCCCAGGGTGCTTTATATATATATATATATATATAAGTTATTAACGTTTATTATTTCGTCATATTTAACATTGCGTCTTATGAGACATGGCGTTTTTGAGCTCTTTGCTGAGTGATAACTTGCGCTTCTGAACGTTGACTATCGCAAACTGGCAACACCGCGAGGTGCGATCAATGTAGATCTCAGTCAGCCGTTGATTCATGTCGCCAGCGACATGATCACAATATAGCGATGGTTCCTCCTTAAAGGCAAGGTATGGAAAGTTAGGATGGAAGAAAGAATGGCAACAAAGTGGCGGTGGTGGAATTGGAGAGCTGGGAAGAAAAATTGAGGGTAATGTTTAACAAAAATAGGATGAAAGACAAGAAGGTGTTCATCGATCAAGATTTGACGAGGAAGTATGTGCAGAGAATTCTAAATAACAGAGCTAGGAAGGAAGAAGTGACAGAAGTGACAGAAAGGAATAAGATAGAGTAGAGCGAAGCTCACTAATGAGATTAAGATGGAGGCTACAGAAAGCCTTTAAACTAAAAAGAAAATGAAGGGTCAGTGGAAGAATTATAACAGGTATTGGGGATGGATGAGAGAAAGTGACTGTGTACAATAAGGATGGGATGGAAAGGATTAAGGAAAGTGTGTAAAACGTACCTGGAGACAGAGATAAGGGTATGTGTTACTGGGGGAAGGGGGGTTAAATGCGAGAATAGAGGCGGAAGGGGCCTGTACCAAGAAGGGGAGAGCTTCGAAAGAAACTCGAAGGACAAGATAATAAATAAAGAGTGGAAGATTCTAAGAGACTGAATGGACGCCTAAAGCTGGGCGGTAGCAAATGGTATTGTGAAAGGGTAAGAAAAGGAAAAATATACGTATGTGAGTAAGATGGTTGTATCGGTAATAGACTATGTGATTATAAACATGAGAGGGAGTGAGGAGATAGGGAAACTCGCAGTATCAGGGCGGGTGGAATTGGAACATCAGTCATTAAGTTTGCGGATACAGAGGGAGGCTGGTAAAAGGCAGGGTGGGGAAGAAGAGTCGTTAGGGGAGAGGCTCTCATGGACGAGAGATGCGATAGAGAAGTATCAGCAGCAGTTGGGCAACGTAAGCTTTGAGATGGAGTCTGTGAACGAGATATGGGAGGATCTTAAAGAGAAAGTGAAAATTTGCGTTCAAAAAAAGGTATTAAGGAAGAAGAAGAAAGGAATGGAGAAGTCGTGGTGGGATAGAGAATGTAAAATAATGAAGAGAAAGTTAAAAAAGAAGTATAGGAAGTGGAAGGAAAAACCGCGCAAAGAGTGGAGTACGTAGAAATGAGGAAGGAGTTAATGGCAATGTGTAAGAAGAAAGAGTGTTAAAAGGAAAAAGAACTGGAAGAGTATTTGAGAAGTGATAAGACCGAAGGGGACGTGTGAAAGATAATTAATAGGTTTAGGGCGGGGATAAGTAAGAAGATAGGGAGCGACGATTGGAGGAAATTTTTTAAGTATTCATTTCAGGGGTCAGATACATAGAAGAGAGAAGAGGGGATTAGAAGAAAGAGCGAGGTACATGGAGAGAAGCTGATAGACGAGGAGATAGAAAAGCAGATAAGGAAGTTGAAAACATCTAAGGCAGCGGGGCTGGACGAAGTAGATAACGAAGAGTGGCTGTTTGGCACACAATAGGTAAGGCAGAGGCTGAAGGGGGTAGTGAAAACAGTATGGATGGGGGAGGAATTTCCAAGCGGGTAAAGGAAGGGGTTGATCGTACCACTGTATAAGAAAGGGGATAGGAGAGCCAGGAAAATGATAGAGTAATTAGGCTAATGAATACTGCGTACAAAATATATGCGATGGTTTTGGCAGATAGGCTGCGCAAGAATGTTGAGGGGAAAGGGATATTACGAGAGACGCAGCCGGGCTTTAGGGAGGGAAGGAGTGCTATTGACAATATTTACGTCTTGCAGCATGTGGTGGATATAGAACTAACCAAAAAGGGTACTAAAAGGTACACGTTTTTGTAGATCTAAAGGACGCGTTCCCTTCGATGGAGAGAGATAGGTTGTGGAAGGCACGGAAAGAGAGAGGAGTGAAGAGGGGCCTAATAGAGAGGGTGAAGGAGGTATACGAGGAGACGAAATATAGGGTGAAAGGTAGGAAGGGAATCTCTGAGGGATTATGGATAAATAGGGGGTTGAGGCAAGGGTACCCTTTTAGCCCAACGCTTTTTGCAATTTTGATCGCGGATATGGAAAGTAAGCTAGCGGCCGGAGTGGTAGGAGGAGTTAGGGTAGGAGAAGTCAGGACATGGTAACTCGCATATGCAGATGAAATAGTGCTGCTAGCAAAAAACGAAGAGGCTTTAAAGGAGATGACGAAAAGTTTAAGAAGATAATTATACAATAATAGGTTAGAGATAAATGCGGAAGAGTCGAAGGTTATGGTGTTCTGGAAAGGAGGTGGGAGAGATAAGGGAGGGGATTGGAAGTGGAAGAGAAAAGCGGTGCAGAAGGTGAAAGAGTTTGTGTACCTGGGCTTCCTGTTTCGAAGGAATGGGGGGAATGGATGCTCATACAAAAGTTGGGGGCTGGGGAAGAAGTTGCACGCAGATGATTTTGTAAGGAGAATGAGGTTGTTTGATTCTATAGTGATAAGTGACTTATTTTACGCACTGGAGGTGTGTGGTGTAGAAGGTAAATGAGGAGGTAAATATAGTAAGATACAGAAAAGGTATGTAAAGTGGACACTGGGGTTAGCTAGGAATACGCCGAACTATATTGTCAGGAGGGAGACAGGAAGAACGAGTTTAGGGATTATAAGGGAGAGTCGAGCGTATAAATATTAGGAGAAATTTTTGAAAGAGGGGGGAAGGAAGCTGGTTAGGAAGTGTTGGCGGAAGAAGAAGAAGTGAGAATGAGATGCGGTTGCATGGAGAATTATAATAGGTTCTGGCTTTCTAGAGAGAAGAGAATGTGGGAATTGTACGGGAAGGGGATGCAAAAGTTGAGCACTGGTTGGAGGAATGTTAAGAGGTGGAAAGGAGTGGGATGAGCATGGAGGTATTGTTGCATGAACCGGGGGACAAAAGGGCAGTAGCATGGGTGAAGGTGGTGTTGGATAACATGGAGAAGAAGAGGAGAAAGGAGGAAGAGGAATGGAGAAGCAAGGTTAAGTATTAGTCAATTAGGAAATTTTTGAAGGCCAGCAGGTCGAAAAATAAGATTTTATCTATCTGTTACTATCATTATGAGAATATTCTACCGAATGAGTTTAATAAGTTAAAGCAACTACCGTTGAAGCGTTTAAATTAATAATATTACGACTTTCATCGCTTATATTAGTTTCGAGGCTTGAAAGGACTTCCACACAAGTGAGATTTGCTCCAGTGCTATTTTGATTAACAGATGCATGACTCTACTCGTTTATTCGAAGGAATGGCGCTCCATGTCAGTCGTTGCGTTTTTTCATTTAACAAGTATTTTTCTTTGAAATGATCCTCAAAAATAAAAAAAAAATCATCACAATTATCTTAAATATTGCATAAACTTTTAATTGCTCCATCCAATGAAGTCTTTCAGGAATCTATAGAAGTGCTTGTTTTTATAATTACTGTCTTTTACATATTTAACGTAATACCCATTTTCACAACGTGGGAATTTGCAGGACCATTTTAAATTACGCTTCTTATTAATATCATAACTAAGAACGTCGGAAAGAGATCACAGTTCTATCATGTATCCATGTTATATACATTTACGAGAATTTTAACAACCCAACTAGCATCCCATGCGTTAATGAGATACTTTTTCAAAAATCAAGCTTCAGTACTGTTAAAAATGTAAATTTTTGAAATTTCCAAATTGCGTCTTGAATTAAACTTCCAAAATCCAAATTTTCCAAGTTCCATTTGCAAATTCATTTTCTTCAAAACTAAAGGAAAAAGTAGTCAATCATAATATCGAGTAGGTGGAGGCGGTAGAGGAAGAGAATCTTAAGGATGGACTGCAGTGTAAGGAGGCAGCTGGTGCTGCATTGTGCCCATATAATCTTCTACTTAAGCTACTGCCATTGATATGAATCCTTTACCTGTAGATCCGTACATTCTGGAAAAAAGAAAGATTCAATTTATTAAAGCACACGAGAAACATTATACTGACAAATAATTTCAAATAGTCGTTCACCCTTCAATCAAGAAGTTTAGTTTTCAACCAAAAAAGGGGATTTAAACAAATTCAATGGTTGATGTTTGAACAAAGAATAGATTTTCATGTTAACATTGCTTAGTAATTTAACTAATTTCATCCTAAAATATTTTTGTGAAACTGTTTTATAAATTTACACTGCTTACGCCTATTATATTTTGAAGAGATTTTTCATTGTAATGATTTCATCCAAAATCTCAACTTTCAAAAACTACTTAAACCCACCTTTTAAAATTTCTGCAAATTTAAGGCAGCTTTCAGTATAGTTTAAATATTTTTTCTTGAAATCGACATTTCATATAATATTTAATTAATGTAAAGCTTGATTAAAATTTAAACAGACTCCTTTCTATTACTTTTTTTTTTTAATTAAGAAACCTGAGTTTTTCGTTGAGATCCAAATAAATGCAGAAAATAATCTTTTTATGTAACAATTAAAAAATTAAGTTCATAGTTAAGTCTTTCAGAAAAAATATTATCGTCGATGAAAATATTATAATTATGGAAGTTAAATTTTCTTGGAACATAGCTGAGAAACTAAAATTCATAATTTTGTTAATGAATTATTGAAGTCGTTTTACAAATTTTGGGAGCTCTCAATATTTAAAAATGTGATCTCATGCATTTTAATCTAGTTTATGTTTTTAATACATTGAATTTTTGTAAAGAGAATTGCGAAAAATAAAACAAAAGGAAATACAAACATTGAGGTTTGCACCAAAGTCGGAACGACAAAATTCTGAAAGTACTTACGCAGTGGATTGAATTAAACTTCGTAAATTATCCATATCATTTCGTGTGAAATTTATCGGAATATCTTTATCTCTGAATTTAGAATTACATATGCTATGTACCCTGGCGGACCGAAGAAACCGAATGGAGTCACTACAAAGTACCCGTAAAGGCCCCATTGGGCCCCCATTCAGTTCCTTTTTAAAAAAGCTCGAAAAAACAGCGAAATCAACTTTTAAATTGTTGAAATTCAGATTCTACTTTCAAACTCCCTATAGAAGGTCACAGAATAATCGGAAAAGTAGACCGTAGAATCCGAATTTCAACAATTTAAAATTTGAATTTGCTGTTTTTTCGAGTTTTTAAAAAGGAATCGAATGGGGACCCAATGTGGTCTTTACGGGTACTTTTCAGAGGCTCCATTCGGTTCCTTCGGTCCTTCAGGCATGCCATCACCTTGAAATGATGCACTCGCCAGTTTCCTAGAGTTCAGCTTGTTTTGACATGTTGCCTGTTTTCTCGATAAAAATTTTGCACTAACTTGCGTAGCAGTAAAATTGCGACAGAAAAATTTCGCATTGTCGCCGGGCTGGAGACCGCTAACCGGTCTTATACGGCCATTTTCCGTTAAAAAAATTTCGAAGCAGACGCTTGAATCTGATTGATCATGGAACCCCACTTTTGCCGTATGGCAGAAAAGTCGTGCTGCCGGAGGTTCAAGAGACAGCTTGACCCCCGTGGTCTCATATCGATACGCCCACTGAAAGCAACTTTTTCAACTGCATATGGGCTGAAAAGCGCAGGTCTACTTCAAATGAATAAAGATGTACTAAGAGGATAAAAAACTATTCAAATATCTCGAGGAATTTTGAATATTACAATATGACGTCACGGTTATAGACGGATAGGTGGAAATGTCAGGAAGGTTAGCACAGTTCTTGACATGGATTAACATCACTGATAAAGGAGTGCAAACAACTTTTTTGCATAAAATATTCAGAAAGTAAAAGTAAGTAAGTTATAGAGGTCTGAATTTTCAAGTGTACCATGCTAGGAAGAGTGGAAATGTCAGCCGCCAGAAAATTTACATGTTCTTTGGGATCGTCCACAAATTACGTAAGACGTTTTTTTTTGTTTGAATAAAGACGAGCATAAAATTGCTGTGAAGTTGAGAAGGACACAACGATATAAACAAAAGAAAAAAATCTTACGTAATTTGTGGACGATCCCTTTGGCATATGGAACTTCAACTGCACATAATTTTTAGACGACAACTTTCTGATTCTAAATGTGAGTTATGAAGGTCCGCCTGGTAGTGATGTATCTCAAAATGTACAAGACCCTAACATTTGATCGGCCGTTATAGGCCGGTAAATTTCACTGCCTCACAAAAAAAAGTCTGGTACTTTTGACGAGACACATGTATTCCTATGTATTTTAATCCGCTGAATCCGAATCTGAGGTCAAACAAGCATCTTTCACGATTGGTTTTCGACATAACCTCAAAAACTGTATTTTGAAGTATATGATGGAAAAATATGTTTTTCTACGAGATTCAAGCTGCTGATTCTAAAAATAGAGCCAGATCAGTTAGATAACTGACGTACGATAGTTACATATGACTTACTGTGACATAACCTCGAAAAAAATTCTTTCATCAGCAACTTGTAATACAGCATTCTATGTATATGGATTTTGAGCTGCAGAACCAAATTTTTAAGATAAATCAGCATAGTAACAAAAAAATTTGTTACATTATTCCAAGGACATACTGTATTACAACAATCTGCTCTTAGAGAAGTCTTTTACATCATATTTATCGTAAGTAAGCTTACTGCGTTTTTTTTAACCTTGAGTTCTCAGCCTCTTGTGATATGATTCAATCATAAATCTTCGGACTGGAGTGTTCATCTATTGAATTGACTTAATTGTTAAGTGTGAATATCTGTTACTGCGCTATGTACTGGAAGTAAAGACAGCTTCTCTCAAAAGAGATGTGTAGAATGATTAACCTTCCAGACGTTGAGCCGGAAAGCTCTTATACTTATTCCTGGAGAGGTATAAGGGTTATTACCCCCAAGATAGTCGACTCACCTGCGTTTGCGCCAGGATCCTGAACGTACAGGGATTGAAATACCTATGGCTTCCAAAACAAAAAACATGAAAAAACTCATAGTTGTGCAGAATTTTCGAAAATACTTTTATTTTGATCGAGAACTGTCTTTAGTCTTTTCACGATTTTTAGTGGACTTATTAACTAATTAAAACTTGGAGTTTAGAAAGATGGAGACTGGAGATTATTCATAAACTCCTTCAAATGAAGCCTGAAGGTTTTCATATTGCACAACACAAATGAGTATGCATTGATACCAACAGCTCATTCAACAAAACTCAATGATAATTACAGTGAAATAAAACTCGTCTTAGAAAAAATCAAGTGCGAACAACATAAATAACAAATTTGAGGAGATTTCAAAGTTCTTCCTGTGTTTCCAGGACAGCAATGAGGAAACACGAAGTATCCTTATTTCTTATTCCTATGGGAAAGCCGACATTGTGGCAATTATTATAAGAAAACAATGTTGCCGACAAGAATGTCACTGGAACGAAGATGTAGAAACGTCATTAATAAGTCATTAGTGGAGCAGTCAAAACTCCTTCTTCTACATCTACATATCAAGATGGCTTTAATGAAACAATTTGTAAAAGCATTAAATAAAGACGGACAATGTTTTCAGTATATAGTGTCTCAGTTTCCCCAATTGTCTGATGCTAAGTTAGAAGAAGATATTTTTGATGGACCTCAAATTTTTAAAATTTCGAAAGACGATGTTTTTGTCACTAAAATGACTTTGGCTGAGAAAAAAGCATGAGTTGATTACAAAAACGTCGTTGAGCAATTTCTCGGAAATGTTAAAAGTCCAGAATGGAAAAAACAGATCTCAAAAATGATCTATAGTTTGAAAAATTGAAATGTTTAATGAGTTTCAAGATACATTTCATGAATTCTCATGTTAAGTACTTCCCTGACAACCTTGGGGACTACAGTGAAGAACAGGCGAAAGGTTCCACCAAGATATCAAAGTGATGAAACAAAGATATCAAGGCAGATAGGATGAAAATATGATGGCGGACTACTGTTGGATGTTAAAAAGAGATTTGCCTCAAAACAAAAGAAAAATGTCTGCCAAGATCTGCCGAATCTAAAAGAGTGCATTATAAGAAGAACAAATAGCTGTTCTTCCTTAGAAAGTCTGTGGTATTCAGAACTATATATAAAAGCCACGTCATTTAGGGACTATATAGTCAACGGCTAGAAATTCCACTGATTCATCAGTGAACAGTGTGCTACTGATACTATATATAAATTCAGTGGCTTGAAATCTATAATAAAACCATGTTTCTCCATCATATACTGTCCTGATGCGGCAGGTCCTACTGTATACGAGATGTGCTGTACCAAGAATAAACCTGTTGTGAAGACATCACACATTTTGCGAGGGGTTGACGGCTCGTGACGCATGGTGTACAATTTTGCTGAATTATACTGAAGTACCTTAAAGTGCGCAAAATATCCTAAAATATCCTGAAGCATCTTGGAATACTTTAAATCATCTTTAAATATCTTTAAGTATTTTGAATTATTGTGAAGTATCAGAAATATCCAAAAGTATGTGAAGTATCTTGAGGTATGTGAATTATCCCATAGTAATTTTAAAATAGTTATTAGGTTTTTTGACGAGAGTAGTAATATATAAAAGATCGTGTATTTTCTTGTTCTACTGGTCTTAAACATGTTACAAAAAGCATGTAAAAGCTTTTCGTCCTTTAATGAAGGATCTCTTCAGTACATTGATCGATGTCGTTGATAAACATCATTATCTCGAGGCTATCAGGACGTTTATATTTGTTAAAAACAATTTAAAAACATTTTTTTTTTAAATTCTAAAAACAAATTACTCTTCTAAATAAACATAAACTTCAACTTAGAAAGGTGTGTGAAAAATCTATCCTCATCTCTAAGGAGCCACTACGGTTTACAAGACAATGTTATCTTAAACATTGATAATAGTCGTTATTAAAAACTTATAACAACTATCTCCTCTTCCCGTCAGTTTTGCAAAGTTAGAGAAAATTTACATTTTGTTGGGCCAATACATGTTTGCTGTTATTACGCTTTTGCAGGAAGGGAAGGAACCTAGTATAAACTGAGGTTGGTTACAACGCACATAAAGTTTAAAAGTTAGATTTAGTATCTGTGAGTAGAATAAGTAAGAGCGATGACATTATGTTATATATCACTAAGGAACCCTAGGTGAATGTCCGCCTCCGATTTTCGTTGTTCTCACATATGTTAAAGTACACAAAAAACAAAGCAAATCGTATTTTTTCTTACGTACAAAATTTATGAACGGACATGATTTAAATAAAAAAATCTAGAAAAAAATGTATATTGCACGCGATATTAAAATAAAGCTTACATATTTTTTCATCTTCACGAGAAATTAATCTATAAGCGGTAACTACCCTCAACTTCATTTTGTTATATTTCTGCAAAATCAAGTAAGCTTCGCATGCAAAACAGAGCTAAAACATTTTCTCTAAAAGATTTCAACTAAAAAAATGTAGAAAAAATATATATTACACGCGATAATAAAATAAAGTTTACGCCTGTTTGCGTTTTCATGAGAAATTAATTTATAAGGATCACCACCCTTAACTGCATTTTATTATATTTCTGAAAATTAACGTAAGTTTCGCAAGCAAAACAGAGCACAAATTTTTGCTCACAAAGCAGGTTTAAATATTTCAATTTCTCAATTGACATTAGGCAAACAATTTTATGGGATTAAACAACCCTAAAAGATCTTACGATTATACGAGAAAATGATGAGGGAAACCACAGCTTAATCAATTCAACATTCTGCATTAGTTGAAAACTTAATTGATGTATTTCTAAAAATATAAAATTATATGTATAATCCTTAATATATGTTGTAACAAAGTTACATAATAATACCGAAAAAATCTAAACACAACTTTCCGGAGTCTCGCCGAAGCCGTACTTAACCGCAGAACGCAAAAGAATAGCCACCCGCGAATTCAGATCAAGAAACGATCCTCCGAATCAGGATATCAATGGTTATTTGATGTTTGTACGGCAGGGGTCTCTGTATTGTACGGTTGATAAGTAGAAGAACTACTGTAACATCGTCGGTTTTTATATTGCGAAATTAATTGAAAGCGCGAGAAAAATAAGTTTTAAAAAATTCACTGCGGGCTAGGTTTGAACCAACAACTTCCTCATTACATGTGAGGAGCGCTACCAATTACGCCACCGCAGTATCAACAGTGTAAATTTTAGAACTTGTATTTCCTTAATTTCGATCGAAATTATTTTTCATAGATGTTATTATTTTAAGGCCAGTTGTTAAATCCAAGTTTTTGAAACCGAGTTATAGAAACAGAGTTTCGGTTAGACTGGTTAATTAGATAGAATATTATTTTAGAGGCCTAATACCAGTAGTATTAGGCCGAACACCACAAATTTAAGGGATCGGCACCAAGGATGAGCAGATACGGCGGAAGAGTCACTACATCCATCATCAGACTCCTGGATAATAATCACAGCACTGAAAAATTGAAAAGCCATCCCTAAGGACGGAAATACTGCGAACTGACAGTTCGTCAACACTGCGGCAGACGACAGTGGGTGTTGGCATTGATGGAAATCAAGGGGGCAAACTCGTGAAACCCAGCCTCCATGTGTGGCCACGAGCCGCAGCACCAACTGGACGACACTTGCACGGCGGTCATATTCGCCGATCAAAGGTAAATATGGCCGCGTCGTTACGCAGTAACGACGCTGTGAGGCGACGAAGCACCGGCAAGATGTGGAGGCAGCCATACTACGTACCGCCAGAAGGCAGTTATCTTCCCTAAGGCCGGAGAACGGCCATGCTGGATTAGCCTCCCGAGACCCAATTGGAGTCGCCGTAGCACGCGCGACGAACCAATCAGCAGGCCGGACACAAAACACGGAATCTCGAGGGAAAACGAGCAGAAGTGAGGACCAGCTGACGAAAAACTGTCACTGTTGGGATTCTGACTCCACGAGGCGACGGGCTGTCTGGACTACGGAGGAAAAAGAGCTAGCCAGATGGCTAGGAGGTTAGTGGTATTGTTCCTTTTGCCATTTTCCGCGGGTGTTCCTCAACCTTCGTGACCGACCTCCGCGCAGCGTGATCGGTGTTTCGCGTGACGATAGTGTTCGAGCCGTGCAGTGTGTTTTAGCGTCCTAGACACCCTCGACCCCCCGGCAGTTGGAATCTGCCCGACTCAAAGCCTGACTATAGCCTAGTTGAGACGGACATCTTCTGAAAGAACCATGAAGGTAAACACTCTGAATGAACGCCGGCCGGCATGAGTGGAAACGCGGGAGTCTCGGGCGTCCATCTTGCGACACGTGGGTTCACAGCGAAGAATTTCGCTGTCGTCTCTGGGTTGCTAACGGATAAATTTGCAATACTAGGTTTCGGATGTTGATAAGCAAGGGGTTAAATTTTTTTACATAGTTATACAAACATGAACAATTTCTGGTGAAACTTGGCACAGAATAGTTTTCACTTAAGTCCATTAGTTGCAGTAAGAAACTTAGTGTTCAGATAAAAAGAGCCTAATTTGTTAATCGCCTTTTGTTATTTTGGTTCAGAGATACGGGAGATAGTGTTTAGATAAAATTTTCGAGAATTTCGAGGATTTCTCGAGATTAAAAGAGTTCGACCCGCAAACTCGGTTCACTCTAAAAAGAAAGTTGCGTTCAGACTATAGGCAAGTAAGTGTGGCACACCCAGTTTTATATATTGTAGCTAGGTTTTCTCTCTCATGTCCTGGGCTATCACCGGCTAGGTGGGGCTAACAGTGTGTACCGAGAGAGTTTGGACAACCTGGCTACAAAATGGCACCCAACATAGAGGGCAGTCACTATGTGGCACGAGCTGCGGGGTGAAAGAGATGAGGAGAAATAAGCGTAGCTAGCAAGACAGAGACTATAGAAAGGAACTGTAGAATGTTTTTCTGCATTTGCTAAATGCTTTTAGTTATTTTCCTCGTAGTTGCCTGACATTTCTGATTAAAGAATTAGTGAGAGACTTTCAGAGAATTCTCGAAACATCGGAAAGGTTAACGGTAATATAAGTAATATTCTCGGAAAGTTCTCAATATAAGAATAAAAAGAATTTACATTCGTTGTTCAGCAATTTTCCGATAATATTAAGAATTTAAAGTTGTTTCAAAGATTTCCGAAAACAATTGAAGAAAAAAATAAGAGAATTTGATTAGTGTTTTCGAATCTCTTAGAAAATTAAAGAATTTAAATTATTTCTGAAATTTCTCGTTAACTCCGTAGACAGAGGGTACTGTCAGGTTCTTGTTTTTGTAAATTTAAAGGGTTGCTAAGGATTTTTGAGATCTTTTCAAAACTTAAAGTGTGGATACCTGAATTCCAAAAGGAAGTCTCCTATTTTCTTATACGTTTTTTCGCAGGTTATTGTTCTTATACTTATATTGATATTTCTTTTTTTTAAGATCTTTCGAACCCTTGGACTTTCGAAATTTTTCGGGATTTTTCAGTATTTTCAGGTGGCCACCGGTATTTCCAGAGTAGGATGGAAGGTAGTAAGAAAAACTGGTCCCATTTGGGGCGAAACACCGGGGCAAACGACCTAACGGGGGAGGTCCTGCGGGCAATTTTAAGAGGGCTTAATTTAAACACAAATGGAGTAGGCGAGGTCAAGCGCGAGCGTATGTAGAGCTATTTTTCTCGTCAGGAGAGTAACCAGGCGGCACCCTAGTACCCCGAGGATAAGGTCCCAGAAGGGCGGGAAGCATCGAACGAAGGGTCCGATGAGACGAAGCGAGGTCCCCTGGAAGTTACAAAACAGCAAATCGGGTTCCACTAGCCGTTCATCATGTTCATCAAGCTTTAAGGGGTACGTTATCACTAACCTACACCCCTGTTCACAGTAGACATGTTAAGGGGGTAAGGGGGCCATGGTACCACCCACTAGGACAACGACACCGGTTAGAGAAAGCATGGGAGCCAGCGGTGTCGGAAACTCCCGTTTCGCAAATGTAGACACTAGGACTCGCGGAATTAAGACTAGGGCCAGTTGGACGGAGGAGCGCCAAGCCACACTCACAAAGTTAGGCTAAACGGTTTCCGGAGGCTGCATGATACCGCGTAAAGAGCAGGGAGCAATTAGGAGGTCTGAGGGCCACAATAGGGCTCAGGGCCTGCCGACACGAAACCGGGAAAACCTAGCTTCGATGCCGCTCAACCGTAGCATCATGACCCCCTAGGTAAGTGGATCTACGGGTCAGGCGACAAATTACACTCAAACCGTGAGCACCCTAACGTGTGTCCCATTAGTAACGACCACGCAGTCAATTTTTACCACCGACGTTATAAGGGACAAACTCCCCACTCAATATAGCGACTCAACACCGCGAAACCGAAATCTGGGGCCGTACCATAGAAACAGAGGGTTACCGGTACCCAGAGGGTTATCAGGAGCCTAGTACACGATAATTTGCTTCACAAGAGCACCGCGAGCAAAGGCCAAGGGAAACTGAAGTGAACCGAACGGTCTAGCCTGCCCACCACTACCCAGCGTCGAACCTTTTCCCACAGATGAACCCGACCTTATT
>NC_046664.1:116299247-116324845 GCF_010883055.1 Belonocnema kinseyi
GATGGGTTGAGGCAAATTGAAAGAGGGTTTTGACATTCAGCGCCCTCCATTGTGGGACTATGGTGGGATTATTATTTCGTTGAAAATGTAAAAATTTTTAAAAATTATTTTTGGTTGAAAATTCGTCTTAGTCGGTTGATGATTAACCTTCATGATGACTCATTCTTCTTTTTTATTTAAAATTTATTTCGTCGGTTAATAATTTAAATATAAGGTTGACAATTTCCTTAAAAATTTCAAAGTTTTTGTTGAAATTTCATGTATTTTGTGAAACATATGGTTTCTTTTTGGTTGAAAATTAATATTCTTAATGAAAATTGAATAACTTGAAATCAATATTTATACGTTTAACATGAAATTTTATTTTTTTCGACGGACATTTATTGTACGTTAGGTTAAGAATAGATGGAGAATTTCTTTAGAAATTCAAATATTTGGTGGCGTTTCATGTATTTTGTAAAAAATCTTTTTTTCTTGGTGCAAATAATTAATCTCTTTGGCGGAAAATAAGTTTTCATATAAAAATTCATTTTCTTAACCGAATATTCATTTTTAGATCTGAAAATGTAATTATTCCAATTTTTATAGCAAATAATTTTTTTATAGTAAGTTTTTAATTTAATTCAATTTTTAATGTAATTAAAAATGTTTTCACGTAATTTTTCACGACTAAATGTATTGATAATAACTTTTTGGTTAAAAATTTATTTGACTCCTATATTCACTATTATAAGGTTTTGAGAAGTATTCATTGATTTAAAATTGTTACGATATAGAGGTGGTTTGCAAAAGATGTGGGTGAAATATAATAAGAATCAATTCACACTAATATTTTAGTAGATTTATTACTCTTCTGACCAACAATGTATGAAATGAAATTCATAGGAACATTGGAGTAATTTTATTACTTCGATTACAATGCAGGCCTTGCATTGATTACCTTGCAGGCTTTTATAGAAAATTGACGAATAGTTTAAAATTTATATTTCCCTGCTGAAAGTTCAACTGAAATGTTTTTTTTTTAATTGAAATTTAAATACTTTGTATTCTAATTTTTATTTTATCTTTCAAAATTCATCTCTTTTGAGTAAAAATTTCATGTTTGTTGGCTTAAAATGCAATTTTAATCCAACAATAAATTACTTATAAAATTGTTCACTTTTGAACCAGTAAATTGCATTTTAATCCAACAAACATGAAATTTATACTAAAAAGAGATGATTTTTGAAAGGTAAAATAAAAATTAGATTAAGAAGTATTTAAATTTCATTGACAAAAACAAAATTTAGTTGAAATTTCAGCAGGGAAATAAGAATTTTAAACCATTAGTCATTTTTCTATAAAAACCTACAAGTTTTAAACAAAAAGTGTAAGTTCTTAATAAAATTACTCACTTTTGAACCAGTAAATTGCATTTTAATCTAATCCGTTATAATTATGGACTTGAAATATAATGCTCAGAAATTGTAAATACATTTTTGTATTACGCCAAATGTTCAATATATCCATATGCTTTTTGCAAACTGTAACCGAATTAATAAAATTACTTCAATATTCATATGAATTTTATTTCATTTTATTATGTATGCATGACCGAAGAAATGAATTTTAAATGAAAAAGAAGAATTACTCATCAAGAAAATTAACATTCTACCGCCTGAGATGAATTTTCAACCATAAAGAATTATTTTTTTGCAATTGTTACATTTTCAACGAAATAATAGTCCCACCATAATTATTTTCACTCATTTGATTCCTTTCATTTACGCAGTACAGATGGTAAACAAATATACTTATTTTTTTATTTCCTTTATATTCTTATAATGAATATTCTAATAAAATATGCTCCTTTTTTTGTTTTTCATAAACTAAACATTTCGAATTTCGTGCTCGTTTTACCTACAAAAAAATGGCAACAAAATGGGGAGCAAAATCGTAAGATAGAGAACAGGCCTTACGAGTCACAGGTATGCTAGGGGATGCGGGCGAAGCCCCATGCGACCCCTTTGGCTGAAGCGTGAACAACTTCTTGTGGAGGGCCAAAGAGGGCAGAGCCGCTTCCTTCCTCACAGACGAGGAGTTGTTAGTGGCTAAGCCCTTCCTTTTAAAAGATATTGCGTAGCACTGGTTGCTGGAAGAACAGATACTCTCACGCAGGCAAGTCCAAGACGAACCGGTAGCGGACTACCTGACCTGCATGTATGGCATATAATACCTCTCGACTAGGCCAATGGATCTCAACATCCAAATGAACAGAATATACGCGAATCCGACTTTAGGAGGGCCATCAGGCGTTAAGAATTTACTGACTTTAACGGCCTGGCAGTCCTAGCGGTGGAATATGAACGCGTAGCATCCACGCTAGGTAAGAATCTAGCTCCACCACCTCCAGAAAAGTCCCTGATCCCTGAATATGCGTACAAAGGGAAGGGTTCCTCGGCTAAAAAGAGCAGTTCTGTGGCCGCTATCGCCCCGACTTCAGTTGTAAAAGTCGCGAAGAGCTCGTCGGAGTTAGCCGACCTGATTAAAATGCACATCGCAGCTATTAGTAGCGAAAAGCGCGGATCAGGTACGAAGTGGGATCATTCTAAGCTCGAATTTTGGACCTGCCGACAAAAGGGTCACTTCTAAATTGGTTGTCCGAAACCAACTTCCTTAGAATCTCCGTCGACTTCACCGAACCAGATCCCAGTAACCCGCACGGTAGAAATCGAGGATACCATCGTTCTTAATACAAGAACGATAATTAGAGAAAAACCAAACCCCTGGCAAGAGAATCAGGTAATGCTGGCCCTGGTCAAGTCGAATGAGCCTTCGCTAACATCATCAGATGAAAGCTATTCGTTACCGCTACGATTAGAAGTTAGGGAGCCTTCTAGGGAGGATAGAGGGTTCGCCTTGCGAGTCTTTACGACTGCCTGAATTGGTAAAACCTCTAAGGTCCTTGCTCTAATCGATGGCGGTGCAGCCCGAACAGTCATGGGAGATATTGGCATGGTCATCGCAGAGAGGTATCAAGCGACCCTGCACGCGGCACCGAATCAGGCAGTTATGACTGCAGACGGTACGGTTAGCCAAGTCCAAGCTACGTGTTATCTCCCTATTGAGATTGATCGTGTTCCGCGAATGAAGAAGATCCATATTGCCCCATACATGGGTGAACAAGTATTCTTGGGTATTGACTTCATTCACACATTCGGATTCGTGCACGATGGGAGCAAGCGAACTTGGTATATGTCGGACTACTCGGAATTAGTCCACCACTATACCACTACACACTATATATCTCCTTTCCGTGCGACCTTCGTTTTTGCCATCACACGTCTGACGAAAATTCCTGTCTGGGTAATTCGACCCGTAAATAAACGACATCTCCTATCGGTTTATCAGAGGCATCGGCAAAGCACATGATGTCCGAAAAGCAATCCAACAATCGCGGGATGATCAGTGATAAGAGCACCGGCAGTTGTTTGCGGAACTTCATCCAGGTTCTGACATAGTGGGCAGGGCGAGATTGATCTTAACCCAACGATTCGATCGGATCGAAGATACAATAAATCTCAGAGAAAAGAGCCCTCTTAGTCACCACAGTCAGCTCTGCTGAGGGTTGAAATTGAAGACCGAAACAATCATAAGTTGGTTGCCACAAGATCACCAATGCTCTGAAAGTGGGATCCTGATCAAAAGACACAGAAATAGAGGTTTCTCTAAATTTAGGTGGCATTCCTTCCAAAACATCCTGTTGGTTGGATAGCCATTTTTTAAGTATGAAACCTCCTGCTCTTAGCGATAAGTCGACTTGTCAACTCTTTTATCGATCTTCCTGCGATGAATCGGCACCTGAAAGAAGATCATCGACGTAAATCTCATCCCTTAAGATATCAGTCGCAAGAGAGAATGCGTCACCCTCATCCTCAGCAGGTTTATGGAGAATTTGTATTAACAGATAGGCTGATGAAGTGAAACTGTAAGTGACGCTCTTCAGCCAGTATATACGAATGCGTATCTCCGCCATTGGAGAATCACCTTAGCCAATTCCGTTTGAAGTTTCGGGCCCAAATAGGGTAGATCATTCAGAGACAGTACTGTCTCGGTGCGTCTCAAATCGTTGAACACCACCCGAAGTTTTGTGCTCGAACTACTCTCCTTAAGTATGCAATGGTGTGAGAAATAGTACCCAGTAGTTGGTAGAAAATCCTCGACCTTCGTAACCAACACCATCTGTCAGAGCTGCGCATATTCCTCGATGAAATGTGAATAGGCATGATGCAGTTCCGGGTCCCTTAGAAAACGCCTCTTCATCTGAAAAAAGCGCGTTGAGCGGCCGTTTGAAAATTGAAAATCTCTCAAATTTTACATAAAAATCCCTTCCAGTAGCCGTGCTGCCGCCAACAGAGCTTTCAAGTCATGAAAGGAAACCTCAAGCCCCAATGCGACACTAACAATTATTATTACTTTTTTAACTGTTTTTTAAAGTTAAACTTAAGTTTTCATCATAGCCTCGGATTGAGTCAAATGTCCGATGAGATAAAGATGTTATAAGCTAATTAAATACGATATTTAACATTTTTTATATGACGTTTCAAACAGAAAATCAGAAACATATTGTAGTTTGGAGTTCGTTTTTTAACGTTGGGATACTTAAACAGTGGCCGTGAGCGTTGGAGGTGACCATAGTCGCCTATGGATATTATTAAATAATGCTAGAAAAATGCAATTTTTTCTGCAATCTTTATTTGTGTTCTCTTCACTTGGAATGAGTTAACAATTAACTTAGTGAAGCTAGAATTATTATTCCAACAAATTATAATTATGTATAACTATCTTATTGCTTATTTATACTAGATATTTGCGGATTTTTAAAATTGTTTACGTTTTACCCGCTTTTAACTAAGCAAAGTAATTAATAATGCAATTTAACATCATTCTTTAAACTACTTATTTTTATTTATCGAATTTTTGTAAGTGAAGTATACCAAGTCTTTTGATAATGTCAGTGTATTTTATAGTATCTTTGATCAGTTTGGCATCCTGAAAGTTGTTTTTGCGGTTTAAATAATCTGAATAATGTCGATTTTTGTACAGATATTGCAATCGTCAATCTGAATCTTGTTTCTTTCTTTCTTTTTTTTTTGAAAAACAAATCTCAATAATGTTTGATTTTGATACAGATATTGTAAAAAGTCTTGTTAACAACATGTTAAGAATCTAAAGTTCTCAGACTAAATTTTAATCCAATAGATAGGTCTCATAATGCGCCTTCTCAGATTGTACAAGAAATAAGAATATTATTTTCTACTGCTGTACAATGATCAGGCACCTTATGTACAGAAGTGGCCTGAGCTAAGGAGATCTCAGTTGCGCAGGTCAATAAAGGCGGAAGGACCGTGGAATATTTACAAAATAAGAGTCGAACATCATTAGTACCCAGACTAGCACTGTGAATTTCTCGTTTTCCAATCATTCAGATATCGTTGCATGAAATGCGTTTGTACAATCCGAAATTATGTCCTGATCGTTAAAAAATTTGCAGACGCATTGCCGAGATATGAAATAATCTGTAGTAAGTACTTCTTTCTCGAAAACTGTATCTCACAGCTTTAAAAATGTAAAATACTAACAATGAAGAACTTTCCTAGTTTCTGACCAAACTTTTGTTTTCATTTAAAAAGGAAAAAATATTTTCATAAAAAACAAAATTCTGCAAATTTGACTACAAATCATTAGCAGTCAATGGAAAAGGGGTTTTGCTAAAATTTAGCCTGTTGCAATTATTTTTCTTCATAAAACCCTCCATTGCCTGGCCTATTAATTTTATGATCTCTTTCTCTTATCGCCTTGCCTTCCTCGCATCGCTCCGCACAAATGTCCCTACCTTTCGCCTTGTCTCCACGCCGTTCTTCTTGACTACCTCATACACCTTTCTCCCCATCCCATGCATCTTTCTTACTGTTTGGTCTAAAAACAAAAAGAAAAAAAATGAAAAAATTACAAAATATAAAAAAGTGAGTATGCTCTTCAAAATACTCCGACCTTCCGGCGGTAAAGAGCGTTCTCAGGATCGTCCTTAAGTTACGTTAAGGATTATCAGTCTTTCTTCGATCCCTCCGTTCCATTTAACAATGAAACCGTAACAAATTAACACTGAGTGCTTGACTCGCCCCACATAACTTGCGCTCTCACTTAATTTAATAATGGTACCTAGGTGTTAAAGCGAACCTAATGGAGCTACGGTATAGAACCGATAACTTCAGATTTTCTTTCAAACTTGCTATACAAGCTCAAACGTTTCCTCCCCTTCTACACGCGAGATATTAGAAAGGGGTAGGGGTGTGACTTACATTATTTCTGCGGTCAGTCACCGAGGTACCTACCGGTCCCTCACAAGACATTGTAAAAGGGCAGAGGTGGCTCTTAAATTATTTACTTGAACAGTTACAAGAGTGACTTCTCGCTGCCCGCGAGACATTGGAAATGGGTACGGATGCGAAATTAATTATTTCTGTGAGCAGTTAAGGAAGTGCTTTGGCGTCATCTAAACTATTTTGTCTACTAATCAGTAATTACAGGAGTGCCGTGAGTCCTATTTTAAGCAAACCTACACTTATCACTATATTTCCCTTCTTTCCTCAAACAATATTGGATGTACAAAAAGAATGCGTCTTACATCAAATTGTATATATTTTTAACTTTTTGGAAATTTTGGATATTTACTAAAATTACCGAAAATAAATTATAGTTATATTTAGTTTCATAATTTCAGACAATATACGGGCTAACAGAAACCACAGCTATCTCTTTTCAAAGCTTGCCAAATGAAAGAAGAGAACTTACTGAAACTACTGTTGGTCACCTCGGTGATCACCTAGAAGCTATGGTAAAGTATACTTTTTTTTAATTCAAAATATTTTTACTGCAATTTATAAAAAGCATAAAAATGGTATAATTTTTGGATACTTGGAATTTAATTTATTATATTTTTCTCTTATTCAGCGACCTGAAGAACGTTTTTCTTTGACCGATTTCGGAAGTGTCCTATTATTTAAAAAAGCATTTGTATCATTTATAAAATGTTCCTAGATTCCAGTTAAATAACATTTGTGTAAAAATATAATTTCACGAAAAAAGATATTTATTTCACACTTATTATATAAATAATAGTATTTATATTTTAGTAATAAAGAATTTTTTGCAGGTGGTAGATGAAAATGGTTTAACACTTCCTTTGGGGACGCCTGGTGAACTGTGGATTCGTGGATATAGCACCATGATCGGCTATTGGGGTGATAAAGAAAATACTGGAAACACGCTGACTGAAGATGGCTGGTTAAAAACCGGAGATCAATTTGTTTTAAGATCTGACGGATACGGGCAAATTGTAGGAAGACTGAAAGATATGGTTATTAGAGGAGGAGAAAACATATTTCCCAAGGTTAGTTAAATGAAAATAAAGAAGAAAACAAGGAATAGGGTCGGCATGTTTTCCGCGCTTTCTGTGTATGTTTTCTGATAACAACGTAGGTCATTCTTTGTAGTGGGGTCTTCTACCGTCCCCAGGAAAAGCGCAGGCATGCGCGTTCATTACCTTGACATGCAGTGTTCTACACGGTACTTTTTACATTAAACTTACCTCAAACCAGATTCGCTGTCTTAGTTCCCAACAAATTATTATTGCAGTGTAATAATTGTATCTCTTATTATATGTAGGGACCTTTTGTGGAATTTTTTTCAGGAGTAAAGAAAGATTTTATATAATTCTTTATTATCCATTGCTTTTTCAAAAATTTCAGATTTTTATCAATTTTTTAATCAATTACGACATGAAAAAATTAAATTAGACTGAGCGTTTGGTGTGATATCCGTTTTTTGTTCTTTTTATTGTGAAATACGAAAAAAGTTCAATGACTCTTCTGTTGGCATAAAAATGTAAGTATATAATAATTACTGCAACATAACGTTTTAATATACATATGTACATTTGCATAGATGCAATTTTTTAAATTAATTTGTAAATAAAAGCATACATATAGAAGTGCATTTTGATAGTGCAATTGAACCATCAAGCCTCCATCAGATGTCATCACACAGAGTTAGTCGGCTTCCTGTCCACTTTCCGTCGTTGCGGCACTTTTTCACTCTCGCTTCTTAGCAGATATATTTTTTTTCTCAAAAAATCAGAGACATAACGGATGTTCTGCCACCATTAAACCCCGTGCGGGGTGAACAAATTTTTGTAATGCTTTATAGCTGTTGGAAAGTGGTGCATAAAAATGGCGAAATCTATGAGACACTCAAAACTCACCAGCGGTCGATGATAATTCGGTTTTGAGGTTTTAAAAATGCACTCTGAAGATTTCCTGGACACCAAAAGGGGTTTTACGGTCGTGGGATATGTGCTAGATGTCTACCTTTTCGAAACAAATCGAGTAACAGCCAAAAAATGAGAATAAAGTGGCAAGGCAAACTACATGAATAGAGCAAGAAAGCAAATCACAGCTGCTTAGCGCTGATCGCTGAGCGGTACTTGATGATACTACCAAGCAAGTGCACTATTGTTGAAGTTGCACTCATCTTGACGGGAATTTTAAATTAGAATAAAAATGCGACTTGTATTCTTCTTTTCTGTAATTGTTTATTAACATGCCTTACTTGGTTTGGAATAGGAATAATGTGGAAAGTAATAAAACGATGCCTCGCTGATAATAATTGATAATAGTTTTTAAATTTTTATAAATGTATCATTTGTAATACGTACATAGCTTGTTATGCTGTAACGTGCAAAACACATATGAAAATGGCGAATTACGTAGAATCGTATGAGGTAAGTATTGTATCGTCCTTTAAATATCGAGATATACAATAAAAATTGTTTTACACAGCAGACGTCGAATTTAGTGACAAATTTTTGTAGGAAAAATTTGCAACAAATAAGATGTCATTATAAGAATAGGATATCTCCAAAACATAATAATTTCTATTTCAATAGTGGCTGCCGCAAAGTTTCATATTCCCAGAAAGAGCACATTTTTTAATATATTTAATTCCTTCTAATTGTACGGATAGGCACACCTCACAACGATGCTTTGTATTCCGCAAAAGTGCTCATATTTCGAGTTTATTTTATTCCTTCTAATCAGTTCATAAAATATTTATAATAAATGGTTTTAATTCCTTCGTGTGGAATATACGTTTTGAAATTTGAATTCCAATAGATTCGAGTCTGCCTTTCCGGAATTTAATTAATTTTAATTCACATATTTTCCATTAATACATAATTACTTTTTAACATATTTAAATAAATTATTAATGTATAAATAAATTAAGTATGGATAGCAATAAAAATTCTTCTGAATTCAACGCTTATTACCGTCATAGCTACATTACCGGCGCTTACTTTTTACAAACTATTGTCAACGTCTTTATTCGCAAAGATTCATTATTCTTAGATATCGAGATAATGTAGTCGGAGAGATTCAATGTTAAAAATAAATTTAATTATAATAATAAATATTATTATATTTTTATTTAATTTATTTAATTCATTACTCACTCTAAACATCAGACATTGAATTTAGTGACAATTTTTCCAGGACTAATTTGCAAACTATTTTCTAAAAGTCTAAAAATTTCTAAAAGTCAAAATGGGTAGTTCTAACATTCTGCTTCTATTCACTTTATAAAATTATACATAAAATTAAAAATTCACAGGAAATTTATATATACATATAAAATACTAATACTATATTTCACAAAAAATAATATTTGAATATGCTTGTTCGTAAAAATTCTTATTTCATATTGTTTTCTCATGCATAAATATTAAAGCTTTTCTAAAATTTCTTAAATTAACAATTATTGGTTTTAATTTCAGTATAAGCACATACATTATTGACAGAAAAGTGTTTGAGGAAAAATGATGTGAAAAGTATTCAATTAAACAAATCTGGGAAGGAAGGACTTTTTCTAGGCATTTACTTACTGTCAGGGCGGACAATTCTAATGTAGAAAACAGTTTGCAAATTTTCCTTGCAAAAATTGTTACTAAATTCGACGTCTTGTGTGTAGAATAATTTTTACTTTAATTAATTTTTAACACTGAATGTCTCTGAAACCACTATCTCGATATCTAAGAATAATCAATCTTTGCAAATGAGGACGTGGAAAATAGTTTGGAAATTTTTCCTAAAAAGAATGTTACGAAATTTGATGTCTGATGTGTAGAATAATTAAGTAATTAAATGAGTTCAATTATAATAATAATATATAAAAACACAGCATGCGTTATGGTTGCGATGGTGAGCTGCGAGATGATCAGGCAGGTCTGACTAATCAAACAGCTGACCAGCAAGAACATCTGCGACAAACGGTAAGCAGTGGAACATCAACTGTGCCTGCTAAGGATGCTTGGGCTAGCGTTATTTATTTGCAGCCAACCACCTTGACCGAAATACCGTGGAAGAACGTCAATTGAGATACCACAATAATAGAGGAATCGGTGCGTCTCTATTACTAAAGTGCGAAGTTTGAAACGAAAATGGAAAAGGGATACAGTTTAAGAACAAAATTTGCTGCAAAGTATCCTAATATACAAAAAGTCGCACTAAGAGATCTTATCACTAAGGTGAAGGACATCAGGACTAATCTGCCCGTTATAGAAGACCGAACAATGGGGATTAAACAACAGTTTGATTTGGCGTAAAACAACGAAGACAATGATCATCAGTTAGAGGAAGCCGCGCCAAACAGTCAAGCAGGAGCAATTGATGTTCTTCCTCAACCTGTTGATGATCCAACACCACCACATCCTTCAGAGGTGGATGGCCTTATACAACCAGAGGCAGAAGCAGAGGTTCAGCAAGCAAAAATGCGACGAAAATGGACATACCATATGAACAGAGATGTTATTCGCCTTTATTTTTTTGGCAGAGAAATATGGGAAACTTGTGAGAAAAAAACATCACAGACTCTTCTTACTTAAATACCCAGAGCTGACCACAAAAATAAATGAGCAGAATCTGGCAGATCAAATACGCTCAATATCTGTGAACAGACTACCTTCGGCTGTTGAAATAGCTGCCATCAATATGGAAGTGGAACAGCAGCTTCCTATTGATGAACTCGCATGTACAGGATCCATTAGAACCACTTCCGGATATTACTAACGATGATGTGGATAGGGAAATCCCAGAAAAACTACAGCACCTAGAAAGGAATTTTGTTCATGCTTTACTAGAGTTCAGGTATGTAGAACCAACACTAAGGCATTCTCTGCCCAAAGTGAACATCACAAATGATCTACGTGCACTAATAGCACAACTCGACAGCAAGGTTTTACCTACGTATTTGAACCCAACAAGGGATCCCAGCAAGGGATCGAGATCCGCTATGGAAGATCAAGTTGGATATGGATTTCAGCAAAGTAGGGTGCAAATTGAGTCGATTAACACAAAAAAAGGAAATAGAACCAGAAAGCTGATAAACCATATTACTAAAATCATCCATCCTCGGCACATAGACATTAACACCAGCAATATTGGATGAAATTTTAGACTCTCAACGACAGAGACTTGATGTTCTTACTGCCAGACTGCGTCGGTACAAGAAAAGTATTCGCACGAAGGCGACAAAATCAAAACTTGCAGACAGATAAAAGAAGTTCCTATCATGAACTAAGAGTAAAGCCATATAACCAGCAAGGCACCGAAGTCCCTTAATTGAAAGATATGACTAACTACTGGTCGGGTGTTTGGGGAAAAATAAACGGATGCAATTTGGACACTGCGTGGTTCAAATTGGAGGAAGCAAGGACAAGCAATAGCCCTGAAATGCAACTGATAAACATCACAGCTGGGGTACAAGAATCAAGTATTTTGATGTTAGGCAACCAAGGATAACTAGATCAATACCCATCAAGTGACCCATTTTCTTTACATGGATGGCCTGAAGTTGTACGCTAGATCAGCCCATAAACTGCAGCAATTGATCGATGCCACACAGCAGTTTTCTAATGATATCCACATGGAATTCGGAGTAGATAAATGTAGAACAGTGCATTTAATGAGAGGGGAATTAGGGATCGCAGAATTAGAGAACGAGTTCGAAAATGACATAGAGGCAATGGCTGCAGGCGAATCATATAAATATCTGCGTGTTCTTGAATCTAAGAGTGTTCAACATACGATAGTGAAGACAAGCCTAACGACTGCCTTCATAACGAGACTCAGATTAATTATGAAGAGTTTTCTCAACTCGGCAAAAAAATCAGGGCGATCAACGCACATGCCATCCCTGTCCTCACGTACTCCTTCGGGCTCATAAAATGGTCTAACACCGACCTTGGAAAGTTAAACAGAATTGTTCGTGTAGAAATGACGAAGTACCGAATGCGCCACAGAAATTCAGCCATGACATTTAGTGGGTAGGGGCATTCTAAATACAAAAAAACTGAGTGAGTCACAAGTTATACAGTTGAGAGACTATTTTAACAGCAAACGAAATGTTGCGCTTTACAATACCACTGGTCAAACTTGACTACACGCCCTTATATTTATCCTCAGGCGGGGCCTTAAATATCAGGGCAGAAACGATAGAGGAATTAGAAATACAACAGAGGCAGAAAGCCATCCATGGCGAGCACCCCAACACGTTAGATCAAAATGAAGTGGATAGTGAGGCATCTAATATTTGGCTAAGAAAGGGTGTTCTGTATCCAGAGACGGAAGTATTCTTCACTGCAATACAGGAGAAGGTTGTCAGCACCAGGAATTATCGCAAACACGTGTTACATTAAGACGTGGTTGATCTGTGCGGATTTTGTGGAGATACCAACGAATCGATCGAGCACATTATTGATGGCTGTCGCGTAATGGCTCGAAGAGAATATACGCTCAGACATAATGATGTAGCGGGCATTATACTATACATCAACAACTTGCCCTAAAGCTAGGACTCTTAAAAGAATGGATACCCTTCTATAGATATATTCCAATGCCCGTTTTAGAAAGCGAAGATTACATCTTATATTGGGATATTACTATCCAAACGGATCATTACATCCGAGCCAGTCTACCTGGCATCGTGATGCGAGAAAAAAAAGGTTGAAGAGTCAACATCATCGACATTGCTTGTCCGCTTAACCGAAATTTGTAGTCCACCTATACAAACAAGATCCACAAGTATAGCGATTTAAGGCATGAAGTGAAGACCATACGGAGGAATGTGAATCAAGCATCTATTCATTCCATTGTCCGTGGAGTGGCAGATGGTATCTCTGAGAAAGCATCCAGAGGTGACGGTTGTCACCTACAACGCCCGCGGCCGCTTATAATTGTATACGAATTGTCTAATTCGTTAAGTGATTCTTAAAACTGCAGCAAGTCAATTAAACGGACTACGAACACTTTTCTCCACTTCACGATGAATATGGTGATGCAGATATTCGTGACATTTCACGAAGGTGGGCGTAATGGTAAAGATTTTCAAGTAATCTTATTGCTTCCGCGGTCGCCGGTGATTTTGTGTCCGTGCACGCCCCAGGGTCTCTTTCTTGTGCACCGTCAACTGTATCGTGCACTTAGGTCGGACGAGGAAGGCTCAATACCGCTCTACCCACGGTTCGAGTTACCACCTCTGTATTAGACTCGTCTCCTTTTGTAAATTATATTTGTGGCATTGTGCTTTTAAATTAACATTAGTGAACAAGTTCTGCCTGACTAATTGCTGAGTATCTTTCGTTAGTAACTAAAGGTACAATAAACTAATCATTCAATGTTAAAATTATAAGGATTTATGTCATATTAGTGAATTTTAGTGTTTTTAGTGCCAGCAACAATTGAAACAATCATTTTACCGCCAAGACGAGGCTCCGTAAGTGTAGAGAGTGAGGGGTGCTACCGATACTCGACAATTCATGCCGAACCTGTGAACATGTACCACCAGTGCAAACCGGTTAGTGACAATAACGTACCGGTCTGAATATAGCTGCTGTCTGGAACAACAAGACGATTCGTGTTAATTCTTTCGCCGTGTACTTTCAAGTTTGGACAAGCACGTACTTCTTTCACGTTTCTTATCATGTCCCTGACTTTTTAAATTGGTAATGATGGTGTCCTTTTCTCATATGTCGCTTAACAGCAAGAGCTTTTTAAGAGCATCTGTAATGCCATTGTCAACTTTAATAAGCTGGGTGCAGATAAAATTAACAAGAATTCGGTAAAAGCTCGATTGGAAGCGTTAGAGAAAACGTGGACGAAAATTGACACTAACAATGACATCATGATTATGAAGAAGAATGAGAATGCGGAAAATGATTATTTTAAATTATCACTTTTTTCACAAGCCGAAGATAAGTATTCAGCATCAAAAGCTTACCTTAATGATTATCTTGATCATTTTCATTCGCAAGCTGCAAAATGTGAATCCAGTTCCGGTCATGACGATATGACGAACTATAATAATCGACAAAATTTTCCGCGTCTTAAATGACCAAAATTTATACTGAGTGGTCCTTCTTTAGAGACCTTTTTGTTTCAATGGTAGATGATGGCCACCTTTTACCAAAAAGTACAAAAGCTGCATTATTTGAAGGTCAGTTTGACACATGAGCCAGCTCAATTAATTTCGAACATTTCAGCGATCGCAGAAAATTTTGAAAGGGCATGACAGGCTTTATTAGCTGGGTACAACAACAATAGGATTTTGATGAATAGTTATTTGGAAAACTATTTAATTTGCAAGTAATGTGAAAAGAGACTGCGGCAGAACTACGAGCATTGTTAAATGAATCTATTGAGGCTGTGGGAGCACTGGCTTCTTTGAAGTGCCCAACCGACAAGTGGGATGATCTTCTCGTCTACATGCTGGTTTAACGTTTAGACAACCCTACTCGGAAATCATGGGACGACAGTTTGGGAGCTTCGACTACATAGCCGAAGTACTATACTTTCAATAATTTTTTAAGTGGCAAAGTGAACACGTTGGAAGCAGTTAAGAACTCGGAACTTGGTCCCATCAACACATCCAAAACCACTTTCGGCAACAACAAAAGTGGTAAAAAGGGTGCATCCACACATGGTCACAATGCCGTCTTGAAGAGAGGCATTTGTTACTTTTGTTCAGCTGGAATCAACTCACTTTCATCCCAACATACCATGTGACTAGGACGGACAGTGCTTCTGGCCTTAACTCTTGTCAACATAGAAGAATCTGATGGAGCACATCACCTTACCGGAAATCTACTGGATCAAGGAGCTCAGGCTTCTTTTGTTTTGTGAATCCCTGGTACAAAGACTGAGGTTACCACGTCAATCAGCGGCCATCACTGTTTCGGACGTTAGGGGCCACAGATGCAGACAAACGAGAGGTATTGCCGCCATAAAGGTATGCTCTCGCTTTCATCTTGAGGTTAAGTTCTTAGTTCGAGTCATCGTTATGTCAAGGCTTACATCATATATTTGTCCCGATGATCTCGTCGTTGAGAACCGGCGCCACTTAAGAAGGTTGGATTTCATCGGGGCTCATATCTGATGAGTCTAGTTCAGATCAACTATCGAATGTGGGTTTACAAAGCAATGTAGACTACGAACTTCTAACGCTGCTTCGCCGGTTATTTGGCCAAGAGGACATACCAGCAAGATTGTCTCTGTCAAGTATGGCCGAGGATGAGTGTTAGAAGCCATTTGTGTCCACTCATCAACAGACAAGTGAATGTCGCTATGTCGTGCGCCTCAACGAGAGCCTCAACGAGAGCAGCTCAAGCACCAAACTACGAGTAGTATTTCCTGCTTCACAACGAATAAAGACTGCCTCGTCTCAGAATGATTTTCTCCATCCGGGCCCAAAACTACAAACGGAAATGGCTGATGGGATTAATCATCCGCCGCTTTTTTCGCCGCCTTTCAGCGATTTTCTTCACGGCGAGGAAGACCTATACACTTGTACAGTGATAATGGTACGACATTTCACGGTGCTGACCGGGAATTAAAAAATTTCCTTTTGAATCTTAGACTGGATGCTAATTTGCATAATGAGTTCGCAATTCAAGGTACTTTTTGGCATTTCACACCTCCTTTCGCTCCTCATTTTGGGGGTCTATGGGAGACTGGAGATAAAAGTTTTAAATACCATCTAAAAAGAATTGTAAGTGGAAATAATCTTACATACGAAGAGTTTTATAAAAGTTAGTATAAAAAATTTCAGAGACTTACTGGAGAAGATGGGCTGTTAAATACACAGTCACACAAAAAAAAAGTATGCGGATCTAGTAACAAGACATACGTATTCCTATGGATTTTCGGGCGCTGAATTCAAATTCGGTGTAAAAAATCACTCATCACGTGATGGTTGAGCCATTACCTCAAAAAATGACGAAAAATCATGCACTGAGGCAAACAATTTTGAAATAATGCCAGTGATGCAAATTTTCACTTCAAAAAAATGTCGACAACTGTGAAGGATCAACCCTTGCTTGATATCAACTTATTTAACATAACTTTACCCAACAGAACCTGACCTCAACTAACCCGAATTAACAGAAATTTATTGAACTACACGTAAAGCTCTGGAAGCATATTTTCCCAGTAGCAAATTTGTGCTACATCGAATGGGTCAACTCGAGCCTAACCTAGAAATAAATCTAACTTAGCCTAACCTAACCTAACCTCACGAAACACAATTAAACTGATTGTGTTGTCCCGTTGTGTTTGCGGTACCGTTTGAATCAGCTTGGGCTTAACCTGCAAAGAGGTCAAAGCTATCCTAAGCTAAAAAGACCTGACCTAACCTAACCTGACCTAGCCTAACCTGACCTAACTTAACTTCACGTAACACAATTAAACTAATTGTGTTGTCCCGTTGTGTTTGCGGTACCGTTTCATTCAGCTTCGGCTTAACCGACATAGATGTTTAACCTATCCTAACCTAACAAAACCTGACCTAACCTAACCTAGCTGAATGAAATTCAACCACACGTGTAGCTATGTAAGCGTACGGTTCTCAGTCTTAAATGTGTGCTATACATAATAGGTTTACTCGATCTTAACCTACAAGTGAATCTAACTTAACAGAACCTATCGAAATTTTGCTTAACGCAACACAACTTAACTTAAGTGTTCCCGTTGTAACACAATAAAATTTATTTCATTGTACTACAGGTGGTTAAAAATTTAAACGCACATTACTCATTTGAAGAAACTTAGAACTACAAGTATAATTGACCCCATTTCAATTAACCTGACAATGTTTGTATCAATTAAAATGTAGAACTGCAACTTAAACATGCAACTGAATAAGAGTCTTATTCAAAATTTTTTTCTCTCTGCTTTTCTTAAACTTAAGGGATATATTTATACTATCTCTCGTGTTTACATTTTATCTTGCTTTTTATCGTAATTAAATTGATTTATAGACCTACTTCAGTCTATTTTCTGCGTGCTATAACGTGTCTTTTTTTCTTCTAAGGAACGATGCAAAGGGTTAGGCTTACGTTTAAGACCTACATTCGTTTCCCTTTTCAACATCACTTTTATGTCTTGATGAAAACGTTCTCCCTTGTTTTTCGCTGAAATCACCAACATCTTGTGGAAACTTATCCAGATGAGAATCTAGAAAGTGAAGTTTTAAATTCATCAAGCAGCCCAACTTTTTGTAGTTTCTTATCATTCTCGCAACAATATTCTTGTAGTCTGGACTTTTTTTGTTACCGAGGAAATTTGCGATTACTGCTTTAAAACTTTTCCAAGCGTCCATTTCAATTTTCGTCATGTGACTCACGAAATTAGTATCTCTTGCCACTATTCGAATCTGTGGTCCATCAAAGACTCCTTCCTTTAATTTAGCGTCTGAAACATTAGGGAATTTGAGGGATATATACTTATAGCATTGTCCATCTTTCTCTAACGCCTTGACAAATTGCTTCATGAGTCCAAGCTTTATGTGGAGGGGTTGTAGTAAAATTTTTTCTGGATCAACGAGGCTTTGGTTGATGATAGTATGAGAACCAGGTTTGAACGAATCTCTTAAAGGCCAATGTTTTTTGCTGTAATGATTGGCTCGATCTCTGCTATTCCACAAGCATATACAGCATGGCTCTCTCGTGAAACCCGATTGTTGGCCTAATATCATTGTTATGATTTTGATATCACCACATATTTGCCATTTGTGATTCGTGTAATTAACTTTTTCAAGAAGCATTTTAACATTGTTATATTCTTCTTTGATGACCTTTGAGTGAGCTGTAGGGATAGGAGCGTAAGCATTCGTGTTATGCAGTAAAAGAGCCTTATGCTGCGTTTTGACGAATCAATGAAAACTCGCCATTCTTCATCTCTGTATACATTTTTTTTCAAGTAGTTCATTAGTCCGTTAACGTCAGTGCAGTACACTAAAGACGTCTCTTCATCTTTAAAAAAAACTTTCTGAAATCTGTGTCCCTGTCGCGATAGAATGAAACTTTTGTCTTTGACTCTAGAAGATTTTTTCTTTTTAGAAATAAAATGGCAAATTCAGCGCCGTCTTTCGGTAATCCAAAATCTCTAATAAAATCATTCAGTTCTAGTTGCGACACTAATATTGGAACCTTCAATTTCATTTTATGCTGCCATATTCGTCATCTTTTTCGTCATTTTCATCGGAATCATCGGAACTATTTTCTTTTCGATCACTGGTTTCACTACTGTCTCCATGACCGTGACTATCAACTTCCATTCTATCATCTTCAAAAGCGCTTAAATCAGTCTGGCGTGCATTTTTATTGATTTCAATTGCTCTGGTGACTGTGCACACATATATGTACGAAATGTTATTTTTATTTTTGGCGTTGAACCCTTTGAGGGAATTCATGCAAAAGTAGCAGTCCTTCGCAATAACGGGTTTTTTCCATGTGGTTGGTGTAGAGTACTTGCGGTACTTTTCGTTGTTTGAATTTTTTAGACGATACAACATAAGTCTGCAGAAATTGCAAATTACGTGAGGAACCCATTTTGTTTCTTGGTGCAGCAATTTACGGTCGAAACACTTTTCGTAAAGACTTCCTCGTCGATTGATTTTCGCAAACTGCTCACTTCATATTTACTGAAAATGTAACAGAATGAATCTGAGCTATTCTTGCAGGCATGCGATTGAGAAATACTCGCGGTTTTTTTCCTTGTAGCATGAGACTCTACACCAACCAAATGTTTCATTGATGAAGAGCTACGGTTGCATGATGACGACGTCGGAGAGCCCGCTTTCCCACCTTGACCAGACGCCGATACTGGGGTTTTTACCTGCATCATAATACACTTTTTACCTGTGTCTGCCATGACGACATGAACGCCGTTTACCCAGGGACTCAGCCAATGTGGATACGTTGCCCACCGTTATCACGTGGAGGTGCCCTGGTTACAGACACAGGCGAATAATACTAGCAACAAGCGGTTACGAAACTCCAGACATTTAGTGCTATTAATGTCCAAATATGAAAGTACGCAAGAACAGGGTTGCCAGCGTAATCGGTCAGATCAGGTTTTATTAGGTTAGGATAGGTTAAACCTCTGTGTAGGTTGAGACGAAGCTGAATGAAATGGTACCGCAAACACAACGGGACAACACAATCAGTTTAATTGTGTTTCGTGAGGTTAGGTTTAGGTTAGGCTAGGTTAGATTTATTTCTAGGTTAGGCTCGAGTTGACCCATTCGATGTAGCACACATTTGCTACTGGGAAAATATGCTTCCAGAGCTTTACGTGTAGTTCAATAAATTTCTGTTACTTCAGGTTAGTTGAGGTCAGGTTCTGTTGGGTAAAGTTATGTTAAATAAGTTGATATCAAGCAAGGATTGATCCTTCACAGTTGTCGACATTTTTTTGAAGTGAAAATTTGCATCACTGGCATTATTTTGAAATTTATTTGCCTCAGTGCATGATTTTTCGTCCTTTTTTTGAGGTTATGGCTCAACCATGACATGATGGGTGATTTTTGATACCGAATTTGAATTCAGCGCCCCAAAATCCATAGGAATACGTTTGTCTTGTTACCAGATCCGCACACTTATTTTTTTTGTGTGGCTGTGTTATTTATTCTTCATCAAAAATGCTATTAAGGGGATCACTTTTATAACGTTACTAATTGTGACCTTAGTCTCAGCAATCTTGATTCAAATTTTCTTGTTTTTATTTAATGTGAATAAATGTAATTTCTATTGGCTATCATAAAATGCTAAAAAGAAATGCGTTTTATCATTCAATGTTACTTTTAACATTTATTTTTAATAATATATTCAAATTATAACCAAGTTTCACGATTACGAAAACCGTCATGATTACTTGTACATTCAACCTTAAATACATCAAATATGCACACAAATAATAGAGTGAATCGTATTATTTAAACAATTGTTGAATAATTGATTGTTTTACAACCAGAAAGGGGGAAAATTGGACTTGTTATGAACTGAACATGCATACATGCTACCAAAATGCGCCCGCAATACATTTACCAGGGCATACAGAGCTTTTCGAATGGAAAGGGTCAAAGTTTCAGGGTCATAACTCGTGGCGCAGAATTTAGTCCTCTATAATTTGTTCCTATGAAGTTTTTCTGTAGGATATGTACGAAACGAGCAGTTTTCAAACACTTTTTTCGCTATAATAAGCTCAAAATAGCAAAAAATCATGTTTTTTTAAAGAATTATAACTCTTGATCTATGAAGACTAGAAGTTTATATTTGTCTTAGATTTGCGCAGCATTTCCTGCCATGCAACTTTTTCTCTTGTACTAATTACGTAGCTTCACCGACTTATTGGCGCTAGAACATTACATTTTTTTAGAATTATTCTAAATTGCGTCTACTTCAATTTTTTCTTATTGTGTTTTTGTGAAATTGGCAGGTTCCAAAGTACAGATACAAACTTTATAATTGGGTTTTTTCGCCTCGTTTTCCAAAAAATGCGGGTTCTTTTAAGGACCGTAACTCGGCAACTATTGAAGATAGAAGATTTTTTTGCCCTCATTTTTCTCAGAATTTCCTCTGATTTAATTTCAATGTTGAAAATTTTGTTTTAAATTGCAATGGGATGGGTCAGTCTACGCAAACACGATTTTTGTAACTTTTTTCAAAAATACCTCCGGGATGCAGGGGTGTCGTTTCTAGAAAACTTGGACTTTTATTCAGGTCCCCTTAGTTGAAAGTCTTAGAAAAAAACGCGCGTTACCTGCATAATACGATAAAAGACTTTTTTTGTACAAGGTGCCTGGACTACCTGCTGAACACGACTTCAAGCACATGGCACGTTGCGTATTGTTTTTTTAACGCTAGTAGTAAGGGGCAACTATGGAGCGACAGCCGTCTGGTACTTTCCCACTCTACTACGCCGCGAGGTCATTGACCCTTGGGGGGGGGGGGGGCAATTTAAAGCACAGAGAGACACCCCCTCCATGTCTGATACCTAAAGCTAAAGCAAGCACGTGTAGGTATGCCTATCTTATGTTTGCACACACGCCTGGAGATACATTTCTGAGAAAAGGGAGTTCCCCGACTTAATTTTTAAAAATTAAAGTCTCCAATCATGATTTCTCTATTTTAACCAAGAATTAAATATAATCTGAATTATGTTTGAATTAATTACGTTTCATCTAATGTTAAAATATAAATGATACAATTTATTTTCTAAAGGTAGAGATTGATAAATAAAAGATACTAGAATTACTTTTAGACCTATTAACATATATTCATTCAGCAAATTAAAAAATACATCTGATTACAAGTAGAAAACGAAGGGAGTATGACTATTTCATATTAAATATGTCAGTAATGTTTTCGTATGAAAAATGGTTTTTATTAATCATATTTATTTAATGTTACCAATTTTTATTTCTTAAATTTTAGACAGGAAATTTTAAGTCAATTTATTTGATATTTTATATACTTGTTCACGTATCAGTGAATATTGGATTTATCGCATTTTTATATCTCATAAATATAATGCAAAAGTTTTAGGAATATCAAAAATGGCAATATTTGGAGGCTCATTGTGACCCTCAGATATACTTGTGTAACTTGACATTTTGAAGAGACATTCTTTAAACTATTGAGAATAGATTTAAAAAAAAATTATCAAAAGTATCATTTTCATTGAGTCAAGAGTTAGAAAGGCTTACGAAAAATGACGCATTGAAGTTGAACACTGACTGAAGGGACTGCAGGCGGACGGCTGCAAAAAGAGTTGACCTTCGGTCGGTCCACTCATTGGACACCGTATTTGCTACGATCCCATGCTGCCGTCACCGACAATGAGTTGAATGGCAAAGTAATAATAAGTTAATAAATCTATAGCTGCTCTCTGGGTTAAATCTGTAGCTGATGTAAGGACTTCTCTATTTTAAATCAGGAAACTTTGAAGCCTCAGAGCGAGTTCTAAAAATATTTTGTTTTGAAAATAAAAAATAGCCATACATTTATTTGCCTATGAGAACGATTTGCCAACAAGCCCATTACAACTTCTTAAATGTGATTTATTGGGCCACCCTAATATATGGCGTATAGGTAAAAATTATTAATTAGATATAAGGGAAGTGGGAAAAGGGTTAAAGTTATGGATAGATGGATGGTTGGAAAAGAAGGGCTGTACAGGATGAATGAAAAAGAAGGGCTTATGCCTGGTAGAATGCAGAAGTAAAGAAGTAAGAGTGGTAAGAAGAAGATTAAAACTGGAATAAGATGAGTAAAGAAGCTGGTAATTGAGTTGGGAGGATGAAGGAAGATCATATAAAAGTAGTGATAATAATACAATATTTATGAACAATATTTTTTACAATATATACAGGAATATGGAACAGGAAAATTTTTAAATAAATGAGAATGAAGAGACGTATAGGATAAGGGAGATCTATTTTAATGAAATTCGGGTATTAATGGATATGGAAAGCAGGACGAGAATACGGGTAAGACCTCGTGAGAGATCCGATTGCGCTTCTGACTCTCTGAGGGGATACCCTCACTTCTAGCAATACTGAGCTGTTGTCCCACTTATTTAGTGGGAGTGAATATCCCTGGATGGGTTTAACGGTCATCGTGGTCTCTGGTGTTGTATTATCTGTAAAATCTCAACAAAAAAAAGTTTTAAATTTATGTCGATTATCAACAACTTTTTAATTGATACCTACTGATTTTGTCAAGATGTATGAGAATGATATGTTTTTTGAGGGTGGCAAGGAAAATACAAACAAATTAAAATTCTTAAACTATACTATATAAAATTATCTGCAAAATGCAGTATTTACAACAGTAGTGCAACGATCTATATTGCTTTATAAGCATAGGGTAGAACATCGTAATTACCTACCCTAAGTCTCTTCATATCAACAACTCTGCAGATATTTTTCTGATCGCGAAGGACGGCTTGATGAAAGCGAATCGTTTGAATCGCTCGAGGCTTTACTTCAATAGTTTCCTTGTTGTCTATCACAATCTTCCGGAGAGAGGCAAAATTTACAAGTTTAGACTTATTAAAATTTACACTTTTACCTTTAGCCTTATACATCACTGATTCTGTGCCATCTGCCTGAAGTTCCGCAAGTGATGTATATACAAAAATCCGTGTCAAAACACAAGACACGTCGGTCTAGTTCAGACAAGTAATCATTCAAGTTTAACGGGGCTTGTGCTGTCGAATACGCTGCGATGCCGACTTTTGTATTAGGCAGAGGTATGACTGCAAACCAGGATTTTTATTTATTTTATCATGATCAAATTGTTGCCCTTGTACCTGTTCGTATTGTCGTAGGTATTCAACCTTTGAAGCCTCATCGATACAATGTGAAGGCCACCTACTCGCTTCTTGATTAATTTTTAAGAACATATTTATATATGCTGCGAAAAGACGACCCTTCTGAGTTGAAGGATCATATTGAACAACCTTGTATTGCCAAATTTCTAATATCTCTACGATCTCGTTGCCTAGTTTTATGGCTCTTTTTAATTCAAGGGAAACCCAGGTACCTTCAAACATATACTGTGATTCATCTTCATGCAGACATTAACCCTGTTCACGAGTTTCACAACATATACAAAAGAGAGAAAACATCAATTTATCATGCATACGAACAAGAGGAAGGAGATGATAAAGATTTTGAGGTGGGAAAACTGTACAACGCACTAAATCCTCGACTTTGCTAAGATCGCAATTTGGACCTATACATATTTTACACTCGTTAGAACCAACGTACAATGTCGGATGCACAATAGGAAATATGCCTATCTTCGAGATAAAAGGATACAAAGAACAAACATCTTTACATTGAATTATCTCTCCGTCTTTAACCTCGTAATAAGCTTTTGTGTTTTCCGAAGGACCTCCATAAAAAGCATCATGAGGATTTCATATTTTTTCTAGTTTTAGAACGGGATGATCTATTAAAAATTGAGTCAGATCTTTGTCTTCTTTTTAAACGCCTAAAATCACATTTTCACATTTCAGTGACTTCGTAACCGCATCTTCTAATTCTAGAGGTTAGAACGAGCGTACGTTTATAACGATCATTCATGCTTTCTCCAGAGTTTTCGACTATTTTATCTCTGCTCATGTTATTGCATCGTTTACAACCATACCAAAAACAGCCGTGAAACTGTAAAATATGACGGGGTCCATCATCGTCTTCTTGAAAGTACCCGTCTTCAATAGGACCTTCCCGAAGACGATACTCTCTACTTCTACCAGCATGTTTATTCTCAATACTAAGCTCTCCTTACATAAATATAAACCATTCGATAACAACACTAGACTGATTATCACCGTATCTGTAACCACCTCTTAGTATAATCCCAATTTTCTGCCCTCGCAAAAAATGCTTTCGTAAAAATAAATTACAAGCCGATGCAATCGTGGGGGAATCTGTAAAAGAGCAAACATTTTTGCATTTAACAAATATCTCACAAAAAGCAATACATGCACAACGTAAGATATCCACATCATTTTTACAATAAGAAACCATCTTATGCCAAAAATTAAACTGATAATTCGGATGAAATTTTTTTCCGTGTACTATTTAAAAAATTATTTTCGAGCTTTTTTACCCATTGTATCCAGGGAATAAAAGTTAGTTGAAGGAAGCGGGCCACAATAATTTTTATTCTGTATAAATGTGGGAATGTCCCTTTTTCTACTAATACCTTCTCGTACAAATGAAGCTGGTACATCACTAACAGGGAGATGTAAATAGTTTAAACTATCTATAAACACTGTATGTTTGACACCCATTGAAATGATTTTGGTACCATTGAATATGAGATCTAGATTTATTTGTTCAGTAGATCTATGCTCTCACAAGTGTTTTAAAATGAATCCTGCATCAAACCCTTTAGAATTTTGGACTATGCAAATAATTTTTTTTTTTTGAATTTTCGACTGGACGAACTGTAAAATCTAAAAAATCCCTTATTGGATTTTCACCCTCAAACATAAATTTACGTATCAAACCACAAAGCTCACAAGGTTTTTTAATATCCTGTTCATGAGAGTACCAGCTAAATACGAGGGTAGTTCAATAAGTCCTTAGAATGAAGTATAAAAACAATTTTTTTTGGGTAAATTTTTTTTTATTTTTCAACATAATCTCCTTGGAGC
>NC_046664.1:116324945-116345914 GCF_010883055.1 Belonocnema kinseyi
GTGGTTCGTCACTTATTGATGTACGACCACGCTTAAATTCATTTACCCAGTTATAAACCGTTGCTAAGACAGGGGCAGATGTGCCATGAACTGATTCCAATTCATTTTTTATCCCATATGGAGTTAAACCCTTTAAATGAAAATGTATCGACCTAACTTCAAATACTTAAATCATTGAGATCATATTAAGAATACATTTATAATTACGCAAGCTTATATGGCATAAAATTTATAATGTAAAATCAGTCACTCGCATTTATACATTCGCAAAAAGTGAGCTATAAATTTTGCAAACTAAAATGTACGTTCGCTCATAACACGCGAACAAACGAGCGAAAGAAAAGCTCTATTGCGAAAATTGCACAAATGTGGAATGTTGTACGGACGAATCTATAATCACTATAAAGTGGAGAAATTTTCGTTAGAAAATAGAAATTTATGCACAGTCGGTAATTTTACCAGTCTGTGGAATTTTACTATGTACAGCGTGACTCCTTTTTTACACACTCTGAACGTAGTGATTTCGAACACGTCGTATGAATTCATGCAAAGTCATAGAATTAAAACTGTAGGAGACGTCATTCTACACAACATGTGGACATTTGCTTTCTAACCTGTAATTTTAATGCATCTAAAGTGACATTTTATATGTGTAAATTTACACTTTGAAGTGCAATTTTAAAAAGTATTTTTTACAGTGTATGTGTTTTTACTATTAATGATAAACTATAGTGAATTATACATTAGTATAGAAAATGGACCCTTGTTGTTAACAGCATTTCACTTCTATGGTTTGCGGGCCAAGTGGTTGTGGAAAAACTTGTTTTGTCAAAAAATTCTTGAGCTATATCGATGTCATGTGGGTTACACATTTTTAACGTATTCTTTTTTACTATTCAGCATGGCAGTCGAGATATTTTGAATACTGTAAAACCATAGAATTTCGAGAAGACTTACCGCAACCGACTGATTATTCTATCGATGATGAATGTCCTAAGCTCATTATTATCGATGATTTTATGTGTGAATCTTCAAACAAAACAATTGTAGATCTTTTCCTAGAGGCAATCACCATACAAATCCTAGTGTTATCTTTATCTTGCAAAATTTATTTCATCATGGACATGGTCAAGGAGATATATAACACAATACGAATTATATTGTTGCTTTTAAAGATCCTCAAGACCCAGCTCAATTTTAGCATCTTGCTTGACAAATATATCCAGACAACCTTCGTTTTTCACAAGAATACTATCAGGATACAACATCTAAACCCCATGGTTACCTTTTTCTCGACTTAAAATAGTCTACACTCGATAATTGTCGTTTTAAAACAAATATCTTTCCAATAGAAGGGTCCATGAAAAAATAAAAAACACTTTATCACTCAGAAGGGGGGATGTTTACCGTTATTACTCGCACCGATTATTGTTCGTATTCTTTTACATATTTTCAGCTCAGTTAATTGACGAGAGCAAATATCCATTTTCCATTTAGCAATTATGGAACATTTAAGAAAGATGGTTTTAGTTCCGAGCAAACAGGTAAAAAAATGTTTACAACAAGGTTTTGGATCAGAGAATATTACTGTAAATACGAAAGCGCACGCTTCTTCGATGAATCCTGTAGATAATATCTTCTCTTGTGCTAACTACGAAGTTTCTAATCTTAACAATACGACCCGAACTACAGGTAATAAGTATGAAAAATGGAAAATGTATCAACAAGTTTTACAAAAATCTTTATTTTTTACTCGGAACACATGGAAGCATAACAAATCGAATGAAGAGCAGGATAATCAGAGATCAAAAATAGGTAATTTAAGTGATTTCTATTTAATGCTGGTGAGGACGGGGAAGATTATTTAAACAATATTGATGATATTATTGCTACTATTTCAAAAACTTTGAAAAATAAAGGAATGGTTTTACTCCAACGGCTTTGTAAACCAGATATACAAAAACGTGTAAAAGAAGGAATGTGGTGCTATTTTACGCATAGTAATATCAATCGTTACATTGATGTTTTACAATAAATTGTACAAGACTATAATAATGCACGACATTCTAGTACAGTAATCTAACCATCAGAGGTGACTTTGGGAAATGCAGCACAGGCCGAATTAAATATATAATATAACATGGTGACAAGCCTAAATATAAGGTCACTGATTACGTACGGATCAGAAGAGGGAAAGGCGCCTTTGAGAAAGCTTATGATGGCGGATAAACGTAAAATATTTTTGCGATAACACTAATAATTATAGGCCTTAGCCAAAATCCTGTTTTTTACGAGTAACAAAATCTGTCTGGTGATGATACAGACGGAGTTTTCGAACGAGTGATACTCAGGTAAACAATGCGAAAACTCCGCTTTTACGTATTATACCTGTCGGTACCTGAAAATACAGTTTTCCATCCACACAAGTTACACAGTTTTCCTCTCTAAATTATATTTCTTCTTCTTCATACTGAATTTTGTACGATAGAAATAGATATAAGAGATGATGTCAGACTGCCTATACAATTCAAGTTTAACACTCTGACAGTGACACTGCTATTAAAAAATTTTTACTACGAAAGACTGAGAAGAAGAACAGAAACATTAAACTTGCAAGTAATAATGAGTTATTGCGTAGATTGCTATACGACAGAAGTAGGTGGAGGGGCATATCAAAAGTTTATGTCGTATCGTCGTATCAGCGAATTCATGGAATTGGAAGTGTTTTGGGTGGACTTTTTCGACGTGTGCTACCGATACTAGCACGTGGTGCACGTAGAGTTGGTAAGAAGTCCCTTCGTACAGGTGTTAACTTTTTAAATGATGTCGACAGCAAACTACTCCTCAAACAGGAATTTAACGTTCGTTTCAAGAAATCTAATCAAAAATTAATTAATTATGTGAAACATATCGGATGTCAGTTACCCGGAGTTCGTCGTATAGAGAGTATTGCACAGCTAAGGAACTTTATTCGACGCATAAATCGAATATGAAAAAGAGAGGCGTAAAAAATACGGAACTTAAAAAGAAAAACAATAGTAGTATAAAAAGGAAAAATAAGAAAACACCGAAGAAACAAAAACGTAAATCTAGTGAAGGAAAAAATCGCTCAATTCCGCACATTTTTGGCGGTTAAAAAGTAGATTATTGTATCATGTTCTTTTTACACTCATATTCTAGCGAGGGTTTAAAAACTGAACTGGATCTTTTTTCTCTTTCAACAACTCAAACATCTATTGATAGCTCGCAATGGGCCCATTACAAGCCCGCTTGATCGCTGACCGATGATTCGCATAAAGGCTTTGTTATTGAGGCCACGCAGAAGAATACATAGATTTCGCGCATACAATGCTCAGTATACGCGTCGGATTCAAAACACTAACAGAAACTTCGGCAAATTCAGAAGGTCTGAAATGTGTGAGTGTGATAAACAACTTAGTTCATTCGATTTGCGATCAGATGGACGTATATTTCAATCAAAAACTCGTTTCTCCTCCAAACAAGGCATACGATAACAGGCCGTAATTGGAAATATAGCTCAATTATGGTCCAGCTTCAAAAAACAGCCATCTGACTTCTGCTCTTTGAGATGCATAAATGACAGGAAAAATGGAAGATTTGGCCACCAAAGATACAGAAATCGATATTCGTTGAGATTATTTTGGTGCAGGCACAACAATAGATCTAATAGGTCATCTGCATTGCGACATTTCAATCAAAAGAAATGTCTGCTCAACGGAGTCGAGTTGCGTCTTCGACTCATACTTCAAACGATGCTTTTTGCGTTATGAACCCTTTTCGGAATTGCAATTTACACGTTTTGGAAGCGTATCTCCTTGTTCGTCGTTCAAAAATAAGCCCTGGAATTTCACTAGCACAGGAAAAAGGTCTAGCACAAGAAACAGACAAATACCTTATAACAAGAGTCGAGGTCGAAGCACTTTCTTTCCACGGAGGTATTCACGGTGAAACCCTTGATAATGTTATTCTTGGACAGTTGCCGAAATGAATAATGATCGGTTTCATAGAGAACAGAGCTTTCAGCGGTAAAGGTTCACTTAATCCATTTAACTTTTAAAATTAAAACATTAATTTCTTACCTCCTTACGTCGATGGTACACAAATACCTTCGAAACCTCTACAACCAGATTTTTCCGAACAAAATCTTTACGTTGATGCTTATCAGATTATGACACACGTAAAGCATGGAAGTCTACGAATAGAAGTACGTTTCAAAGAACCATTAACAAACACCGTAAACTGTATCGTATACGCAGAATATGTTGGCGTTTTGGAAATGGACGCGTCTAGACAAGTTGTTGCTGACTTTGCAGGATAATAATCATTTTTATTGCCTTTAACTTTTTCAAAATTGTACACATATGACATCCTAATATACGCGTGTGCTTACTTGGGAAAGACTTGGGCAGGAAATGACGTATCTTTTTACACTGTCGCCGCTATCTCATTAAAATTCAGCTTTGTAAACATTAGAAAAAAGGTTGAGAAAAAATCTTCCACACATGTCATCACATAAGCATCTTTTTTGAAGCCCACATGCCAATTTCATTTCGTTCAAAGTAGTCTTATAAGTCGGTTGATTCCTAACGTGGTTTCTCAAAACTGTACTGGACACTGGATTGACCAAATCGTGAAAAGCTGGCCAAAAGTCCAAAAAAAAGTTTGATTTTGAAAATTGGAAGAGACAAGTTTGGTATTAAAAGAATCGAAGTTTCAGAATCTATGCCATTTAGATCTCTATCTCAAATACCTACCTTTCTGTGCCAGTTGGAAAAAGGCCTTCATTACGTGAGCTCCTGTCGGTATCGAAGCTCTGAAAGTGATTCTGTGTTTTGTAGGTTACAGGAAATCGTCGAATTAACTTTGTTTAATTCTGAAAAATGGATTCATCTGCTATTTTTAACTATTATGCGAATAAAAATGACTAGTATAATAGTCGTAGTATTACTATATAAAAGAATAGAGGATTTGTCTGCAAAAGTAAGATAAAATTGAAACCAATTAAGGAAGCATGTAAAGTTAAGTTGCTTCATGTTGTTCCACTTCCGGACCCATCAGATCTTATAAAGTGTACTGCAAATTAATGAAATCAAAAATAATCCTTTTCCCATACATTCTCATGCGATTTTTTTTCAACATTTTGTATAAAAAGTACCAAGATATCGATTTTTCCCACATATCATGTGTATGGGCGGTATTTCAAGAAAATGTAATGTTACATTGCTACAAACTGTGAATTTGAACATTATAAGCATCTGATATAATATTCATAATAATAATAATAATAATAAATAAATAGATAGTAAATCGACCTGACATCGTGATGCGAGAAAAAAAGGTGGAAGAGTCTACAGCATCGACATTGCTTGTCCAATTAACCGAAATTTTCAGTCAACCTATACAATCAAGATCCACAAGTATAGCGAGTTAAAGCATGAAGTAAAGTCCATATGGAGGAATGTAAATCAAGCATCTATTCACCCCATTGTGATTTCAGCTACAGACAAGGTTCAAACAAGATGCACTGAATATATTGAGCATTTAGGAGTCAGTAGGGTATTGGCATTGAGGATGCTTGTCCGCCATATTGGATCCACCTTTTTCTTTTTTACATTTTACATACCGGATTCGTAATTAGTGACCTAAAAAAACCCCATATACCAATTTTTCAAAGATTTAAAAGTTTATTTAACATAAACGTCCACCATATTGGATCCGTTATTTTGTTTTTTGAATTTTTGAGATCAAATTCGTAATCAGCGACCTCGTAAACCCTCTTATACTAATTTCGAAAAGAACCTTAAATTTATTGATCATTATCCTCCACCATATTTAATCCGCCATTTTTTTCTGAATTTTTGACATCGGATTCATAATCAGCGACCCCAAAAACCTGCGTGTAACATAGTTTAGCTCATTTTATGAACATTTTACACTTTTGGCCAGCTTACCTTGATTTGTTCCCACTGTGCGGCGCATCATGGGCTGAAATCCAGAATTTCTGGACAAAATTCGAAATTTGAATATTTTTGTCCAATATTTTGCAATTTATGGTTTTCGCGATCGCTGCACGCAAAAAAAAAGAATCAGATTGAAAAATTCAAAATAGCGGATCCAAAATATGGGGAAATTCAAAAAACGTACGCAGCGTCAGAAGTGCTTTATAAAAAAATTTCTTCACACATTCAAAATCGCAAAAATTCGATAAAAAAAAGTCGTGAAAGATCCTGTCGAATTCTTGTTTTTTAATGGGGTGTTATACATTAATGTAAATCATACTAAAAAACTGTCTGCCACAATCTGTCCCTGTGGTTTTGCAAAGAAAATTTGTGTAAATTGTAGAAACGCGTGATGAGGTCCCCCTAGAAAAAATATGTCTCCTATAAAAAAATCATCGATGATTATAAGATATATCACGGCCATTTTGTTTTTGGCAAATTTAACATTAAATTCGTAATCAGCGACCTTAAAAGCCACCGTGTACAATTTTTAAAGAAAATCAGTTTTAATTTTCAAAAGTCGTCTGCCATTTTGAATTCGCCATTGAGTTTACGGCAAATCTAATATCAAATTTGTAATCAGCGACCTCGAGAACACCTGAGTAGAAAATTTTACACAAATCGGATAACATTTTCGAATTTTGACCAGTATTGGCGATTTGGTCCCAGTGTGCAGGCAACGGTTGTTGCACCATTTTCACGAAAAGTAGGAAAAAGTAGGACGCCGCGTTTACAGAATTTTGATCTGTATACTTTTCTTGATAAAAAAATTGAACCTCCATCGGATCTCATAAAATAAAAATTAAATCACCTTTTGAATTTTACATTGTATACAAAAACACTATACTGAAACAGCGAATTTTAAGCACTTGTAATTTAAACTAAATTGAAAAATCAATGGCTGTGATACACCAGTTAATTTTTTACACACCTGTAGAATTACTCTCCATGCTGCGGAATGAATTTTGAGCACTTATTGACTTAGATAATAGCACTTTTGCCCGAGCGTAAGGATGACATAAAGGCTTCAGCCGTACGCGCCACTTGACAATGGGACTTCTGGAACGGGAGATGGAAAGTCTTCTAATACTTCAATCACATCAAGAAATACCAGTTTCGTATTATGTTCTTGTATCATATGTTTGCAAGGTGGTGATTATAATAAGGGGTCTAATAATTCACACCTTGAATCTTGTATTCAATCTTGTTCTTCACAACTTGATATTTTATATATAATTAAAAATTTTCCGTGAGGACAACCACAGGATTTCGCCGGGAGAGGGTGCTAATCTGAAAAATTGCAACCCGCTCCCAGCGAAATCGCGGTAAAATTTCAGCCACAACCACATCTCACGACCATTAGATGGGTGATTACAATCTGTAATGGAATAAATATGACGATCTTGCAAAATTTTCGTGCACCCTAAAAACACGGAGCGACCCAAGGACGACCGATTCCTGCATTTTTCCCGCAAGTGTTTTAGCATATTGTTGACACGCAGGGATGCTTTTTAGGCTATAAGCTAATGAAAACTGGGCATATCTAAGAGCGCCGATGATAAGGACGATAAGTTTAACCGAATATTCCGGGTACAATCGTCGCAATTCCCTTATAAGGTCTCCATACCTCTCTTTCTTTTCATTCTACTTAGCTATGATGATTTCTCTAGGATCATTTAGAGGTGCGATATTAAGGTTAATGTCGTAAGTGTGACAGAGATGATAATAAAGCACTCTTAGTGCCGCATTTTGCCTTTGGATGTAGGTCGTTCCCGCATGAGTTGGGCAACTAGATAGTACGTGAGCTAAATGCTTGAGGTGGGCATGGCACGCCCTGCAGTTGTCATCGGGAATGTCTTGGCTAAAAAATGTGGCGTTTTTGTTATATCTATGAAAGTTAACTCACGTACCCTTACTGTTTCAAGATCCAGACCTTCTTCGTCGAAGAGGACCTTGCATAATATTAAAACGGTCACTTCGTTTCCTATTTACCCTCACACTCGCTTTACTACACGCATATATTGTTTCTGTGGCTTGTAGGATCCATCCATTGACTTCGTATTCTTTCAGGACTTGCCAAAGTTTGCTTCTATCCACCTAGTAAAATGATTTTTCTAGGTCAACGAATGCACAGAAAACTTTTTTTGTCTACTCTGAAGCTTTTTTTTTTGTGATCTGCCTAAAGCGGAATATTTGATCCGTATCTGATCGTCCTGGCATAAACACACTTTAGACTTCCCAAATATTTCCCGGTGGGCAAAAAAATTAAGGATGTCCTAGAGACGTCTTTGGAACACCCCTAAGACGAATTTTATAACATGTCTTTTGATCATCCTAGAACTTCTCTGAAAACGTCTAATGTCAGTACGAAAAACGTCCCGAAAACGTCCATGTCCCAAGGATATCCTAGGGATAACCCGTCGAATATACCGAAAAGGGGAAATTTGGATATCCCAGGGTTAACTCCAGGATTACATGATATCCCTGCGACGTTTCCGGGATATTCAAATGTCACAAGTAGTATATAAGCTGATTTTCTATATCCCATTTTGGCACATTTGAATATCCCGGAAACGTCCCAAGAATATCGTCGATATTTTGGGGATATCCAAATTTCCGCCTTGTGGAATATCCGACGGGTTATCCCTAGGATATTCCTGGGTCAACCTGGAAGTTAAATGGAATCAAATGGGATATCCCGGTATATCCTATTGCTATGAGGATCTCAGAGACGTTGATTGTCTGAAATAGGACGTCCCAAAAACGTGCTAAGGGCGTCCTTGGGAATTTCATACTTTGAAGCCAACTGGGTTTCCTTTGCTTTTTTCAGTACTCTGCGAATAAGTATTCACGAGTATATTTTACTTACGGTACTTAATAAGCTTATCTCTCTGTAATTTGTGTGGTTGCTTTTATCACCCTTTCTTATATATTGGTACGATAATCGTCTTTTTCCAATCGTCTGGGACTTTTTCCATCTCGATACATAAATTGATTAATACGCAGTCTATGTGGTATGTACTCGCCACCGCATTAAGGCATTTCAGCGTTAATACTATCTACTCCGACAGCCTTACCGGTTTTCAAGTACATTAAAATATCCCTAACTTCAGAGAGACAGACTTTCTCAATGGAATTTTGAAACGCATCGCGTTCTACATCGCAGATGGGTTTTCCTATAGATTTATCTCCAAATAGTCCCGCAAAATGGTCTCTCAAAGTGTCTAGTATTCCGTTTGCATCATACAGCATTTCATCTTTACTATTTCTCATGCTGACAAATTATGTACTTTTACTTACTTCAAAGTCATTGTGTACTTTCTTCTCATCTGATTTTATCTTTACGTTCTTTGACTAGTCCTTTAAGGCCATGTGAGGAGTGGGTCACGTGACCAGATTCCTACCTTACCGCCACCTTTCTTATTTTCCAACTTATTTTTACACGAAGCGCCACATCGAGTTAAAAATTTGAGATAATAAATAAGAAGCACTAAGAAAGGTGAGTCTGGTCCTAAACTTTAACAATGATAAAAAGGCAAAAAAAAATTAGTCACAACAAAAAACTTTTTTCATAATTATACGGCGTTTAATGAGAATATAAGTTAGGAAATATAAAAAGTGACGGTAAGGTAGGAATCTGGTCACGTGACCCACTCATCAAATGGCCTTAAGTATCCTTTTTTTGTGTCTGTATTCATTTGTACGTCTATATCTCTCCTCATCGCTAAGACCTGCTATGTTCAAAGTGCCTATGTACGCTTCTTTCTCCACTTTTTGAGCTGCCTGAATCTCATCATTCCACCATGCGTCACCAGACACTCTTCCTGCAACCGCTGTACCACGCACTTTGATCGCACATCTATCAATGATATCTCAGAACATAGTCCATGCGCCCTCTATATCTTTGTTGCATATTAGCGCCTCCCAAGTTTATTTGCGTTTTGTTCGTTTTGTTGATTCTCTTTTTTCTCAATCCGTGACCTAAGTTTATTTTAGAGACCAAAAGGTAATATTCAGTATTGCATTCACTATAAACTTGAGCGTAGCACGCTATGAAAAATAACACTGCCCTACAAATTTCAATTTTTTTATGCAAATAAGATAGCACATAGTGTTTCCGAATGGATTTTTGGTGCCCAAGACGATTTTGTGTCTAAAAACTTTTCATCACCTATGTTAAATTAATCGCATGTGCCCTTAGAGCGTTATGTTTGTTTTTGTCATAACCGTACTCTAATGCAGTGATACCATTTTTATAGACCAATTCGTCAAATCCCTCATAATACTAATTTATAGCATCGATTACTTCCTCGTTACTTTGCAATTTTGTACCTCTGAGCCATTTTTTATGGTTAGGGAACGAATGATAATCGCTGGGGGCCAAATCTGGTGAATATGATAGATGGGAAAAAACAATTCCAACTCTAATTCGTTGATTTTAGCCATCAGAACGAAACAGGTTTCCGTGTCAATTTTTGATCGACTGTTAGAAAACGCGGCCACCACCTAGCACAGTGCTTCTCCATGCCCAAATGTGCATGCAAAATATTGCGTACACGCTCAGTTGACATCTGTATAGCCTCACTTATCTCACCTTTAATCTGCGGTCCTCTGTCACCATTTTATGAATTTTTTCGATCCTTTTGGTGAGTTGTGACCTCAAGGGGGCGTCCAGAACGTGGTTCGACAGCAGTGCTCTGGCGACCTTTCTTAAATTCAGAAACCCACTGTTTAACCGTCGAATATGAAGGAGAAGAGTGTTTCAGTGTGGATTCCATTTCTTCTTTAATTTTAAGTGGTGTTAGGCCTTTTAAATAGAAGTATTTTATGACCGCACGCTTCTCTGATTATTTCATTTTTGTGCAAACAATCGAGGTTTATTGTTCAGTAGGCTCTCAAATGTATACTAATAGAGCAATCAACTTGAAAATTGATATGCAAGCTAGTGAGATATAGTAATATGGAATACAAGCTAAAAATTAGACCTGCTCGTGCCATTTCTAGGTCAGGCCGGAAACTCTGCACCCCGCCCTCGTGAGCTTAGCAAAAAAGCAAGTGAATTGCACCGACGTTACAGGGGAAGCCAGCTCTTCGTTATAATACATTTATATCATATAGGACCGTTCGTAATATCTGCCCGTGGTAAGCAATATATTTTAGTAGCGATCTATAACCTCCCTATCTGACCGATTTTACGGAAAGGATACTCTACAGAGGATCCTCATAGTACCCATTCTGTATTATACAACAAAAACTAAAAATAACAGCAACTTTAACTTTTAAATTGGTAAAATTAAGATTTTACGTTAAAATATAAGACCTATAACGCCTGTTGACTGTTACTTACAGATAATGGGTTGGAAGTGTAACAGTGAACAGGCGTTATACGTCTTACATTTTTTTAAAACTTTTTACCATTATAAAAAAAAAACTATTGCGATTACTCCGTGACCTTCTAATGGGAATTTCAAAGTAGAATCCGAATTTCACCAATTTAAAAGTTGATCTTGCTCTTTTTTTTAGTTTTCGTGGTATGATACGGAAGGGATACTATGTGGATACTATAGATTTGTATGTCGTTACAAACATTAAGGCGAGTACGGCAGTTTGTAATAGTGAAGAATTTTTAGACCGTTTTATCGCAATTGAAGTCGTGATATCGAACATAGTGTTACAAGCAGGCATGGATTTAATATAGGGTGTTACCCGGGCCATGGCCCAGGGCGGAAAAAATTTAGGGGCGGCAAAGTTTTAAGTATTACTTTCTTTTATAAAGAAAATGATATAGAAAAAGCGGCATTTTATGAATAGCCAGGGGCGACGAATTCCCAAATACCGGGCCTGGCTACAAGATTTACTCCCAAAGAATTTTTAAAAAACGTGATAAGCCAGGAATTAAATTAATTCTTAATTTACCACGTTATGCACAGGCCAATGTTGAAATAGAAGCCGTAAGGAAGATCAATGAACCTACCGTACAAGATAACTTGACCGACTCTAAAGGCAGGCACTGGGACGTTGGAGACCAAAAAATAAGAGCAAGATTCAAAAATTTTTATCTGTAAAACCACCGGGAAAACTGTCTTCGAAATTTTATGTGGTTATATGCCGCGATTTAACGAAGTTCGTTGTTGAGAATTGACTGTAAGAATCGAAACTTCTTATATTACAGATTTGATCCATTGATCTTATTGACAAAATAAGCTTCAGCAAGGAGAAGAAAAGGAGAGGTACGTTAAGTCTCACGTGAGAAATGTAATGTTTAAGGTCGGCTACATTGTCATTATAAAATGGCCTGAAAAGTATCGTCGCAAATCTACGAAATTACAGGCGAGAACTGAGGGACCTTTAGTAATTACAGAAATTCTCCCTGGAAACATTTACTGAATTGAAAGCTTGACAGAAAAAGGCACATTAAAATTAGCAACAACGGCTCACGTAAGTCAGATGAAAATATGGCGCTGATTAGAAAGCAATAGCGTAAATTAAAGCGATAATGATAAAGCTCTCGACGAGGATAATAATCTACCTGTACAAAATCCAAATTTATCGTTACCTTTAATCAGATAAGTCAGCTGAAAATGTGAAACAAAATGCATCTTTAAAATAAAGCTCGCGAATTCGACAAAGACCGAGTGAATATGGCTAACATAATTATTAAATATAACATTAGACTGTAATGTGCTGTAGCTGGGCGACACTGATTTTGAATGGCCGAGTATTAGTAAGTTTATGTTTTTAAATAATCTAGTTACGTTTCACTGGCGTGTAGTTCGCAGTCGTCTCGTAACGAAGCGTGGTTTGAGATCGCGGAGGAGAGTTCATTCTGGCTAGAAAATTTGTGGTGAACGCGACTCAAAACCTAGGCCTACTTTGGCGTACATTTTATACTTCGTGGCGTTTCTAAGCCTTCATGATTCTACCCATCATCTTCCTGATTACTATAAACTCTAACTAACTACTTATAAATAATAGCTTACATGTGCCTGGTGAATTTATTTGCGTCATCGAAATGCATCAAATGACAATTGGCAAACGTTGTACAACGTTTGATGACCTTTCATGGTCTACTAATAACAGTTTATAATGATTCAGAAAATTTTTATTATATTCTTGCTTTATATGAGCAAAACTTTTGTAACTGGTTTGAATATATCACTATAGTAAATCAAAAAATTGCTTGATATATAAAAGTTTTTGGTAGGACAGAAAAATTAATTTAAGTAGTATTGGAATTGTATTTTAAAGATGTATTCTCAAATTCGATAGGTATAAAGCGTAGTGAAAGGATCTGACAAAGACGCGCATCAAGCGCGCTCGAACTTTCGAACAATTTTTTTTTAATACAAAATATAATGCGCATTTTAATTAATAAAATATATTAAGCAATAAACTAATAGAAAGAATTTTCAGGAAATTGAAGATTTTTTTGAAACACATCCTGCCGTATTGGAAGCTCATGTTGTAGGAGTTCATGACGACGTTTATGGAGAAGAAGTTTGTGCCTGTTTGCGCCTGAAAAAAGGAGCCGTGATAACTAAGGATGAATTAAAATACTGGAGCAAGGGAAAAATAGCACACTTTAAAATTCCAAAGTACATTGAATTCAGAGACACATTTCCTTGCACTACAAGTGGGAAAGTACAGAAATATTTACTTAGAGAAGAGTTGGAGAGAAAAAATATCGTACCATCTAAGCTAAACTAATTTAAATTGCTTTAAGTTTTTCCAATAAACTCTGTTCAATGTTTTGTAAAAACTACATTTTATAAACATCTCTTATTCTTATGAAGGCTTTAATTATCTCAGTTAGCTATATGAGGGAATGCAAATAAATGTAACATTTTAAACAAAAAAGATATTACTCATACTTTGGCTTTTCATTTATGTAAACTTTGGGTGCTTTTAACTTTATGATTTTTACACTTTTTGATGACAAAAAACTTAAACTGGAACGTTTATCATATAATCTAAAAAAAATATGCCAGCTAAAACTTTGTGGGTTGGCGAATTAATATCTTTCAGAATATGGCGTTTTTTTGTTGGTGTTGGAAATTTTCAGCTATAAGTATGGTCACCGAAATATCATAAAAAATGGAATCATTTCTCAGTCACCAAAAATGGTAATTATAATTTTCAAATTCAATACGAAATACGACTTAAAAAAATATATATTGTGCTACAAGTGCAGAAAGTAGGCAGATTCACACGAGTGTAAAGCTTCATATGCAAGCGTGTATAGACACGACCCAGTCGTTTATCGAGAGTAACCAGTCGTTTATGCTACACCAGGTCGATAAAATTAAAGAATAGATCATTTTCATATTTTTATTATTTTGTAGGCATTCAGAAATAAGAATTCTAAATAGAATCTGCCTTGTTATTATATAGAAGCGTATATTGAAAAAATTAATTTTCTCAATTTCAACCTTACCGTTTCTTGATACCCGGGGACCAAGGATCTTAGTGTTTTCGAGCATCGAGCGACCCTGGCAGACCGAAGGAACCGAATAGAGCCTCTGCACAGTACCCGTAAAGACCACATTGGATCCCCATTTGGTTCCTTTTTAAAAAAGTCAAAAAAACAGCAAAATCAATTTTTAAATTGTTAAAATTCGAATTCTACGTTAAAATCCCCTATAAAAGGTCACGAAATAATCGCAATAGTTTTTTTTCAACGGTAAAAAGTTTGAAAAAATATAAGACGTATAACGCCTGTTGGCTGTTACTTACAGGCAATGCAAGAATATTCTTGTCACAAAGGCTTGAATTCTTATATACAAATTGTTCCTTTTTCCGAGTTTTTTATTTAAAAGATGTTCAGAACTTAAGAGGGAGAAAATATTCTTATTTCTCAAGACTACAAAATAAAGCAATATGCCTCATAAATATTTAATGTTTTCCATGCAATTTGTACGTGAAAAGTATTAAAAATTACACACATTTGCTATTTTCATACCTGCAAATTTCTGAATTTATTACAAAGATTTATATGAAACGAAATTGTCTACTTGACCGCGTGGTGAATTATAAACTTCGGAAGTAAATCAGCAAATAAAATATAACAGTCACCAAAATTAGAGAGTAACAAGATAATAATATGTCCTGACAAAAATGTTTATTTAGCTGAAATTATAAAATTTCATGCAGTTCAAAAATTGTAAATTTCGGAAACAGTATATTGCTATTTTTATGAAATTGTTGTATCTTTTTTGGGTGAAAAGTCGGTTAGAAATAGAACAACTTTCGTTAAAACTTAATTTTTTTGCTTAAATATTTATCTCTTTAGTTGAAAATTAGTCTTTTGTGGTAGAAAATGAATTTTATGGCTTGAAAATTAAACCTTTTGGTTAAAACATCATCATTTTAGTTGAAGGTTCAACTCTTTGGTTGAAAATATGCCCATTTGGTTAAAACGTCGTCTTTCAGGGTGGTAAGTTGAACTATTTTGGTAGAAAATTAAATTGTTTAGTTGAAAATAAAGTATTCAATTTAAAAGTCACATTTTTTAATAAATTGAACAGTTTCATATTTTAAACTAAATTCTTTTTTGATTAAAATATCAACTGACATCTTTTTCATTGAGACTTCATCTTTCTTGGTTAAAAATGTTTATTTACTTAGTTAAAAATTGAAGGAATTTGTTAAAAAAAATAATTTTTTGTTTGCATATTCATAATTTTAGTCGAAATTTCATCTTCTTGGAGAAAAGTGAATCTTCTTGGTTAAAAATTCACATTCTTTGTTAAAAATTCACCATTTTTGTTGAAAACTTAGCCACATTGGTTGAAAATGCATTTATTTTTTAAAATTTAATTTCTTTTATTAAAAATTCAACTTTTTGTTAGGGAACTTGCCTTTTCGGCTTAAAAATTTAATAATTTTGTTCAAAACTAAAGTCTATTATTATAAAGTCATCTTTTAGATGAATTCAACTATTTTTAAAAAGCATTAATAAAATAATAAATTTATTTGTTATAGAAAATGTACAATGACGGCTTTCAATTGAATTATTAGAAATCCTGATAAGTAATTTGTCATTGAAACTTTCGGTCGAAAGTTTAAACCAGTATAAGTTTGTAAAACGGAACATTGCTAGCTACTCTTCAAATTTAAATCAATGAGAAGTCACTCATTTTCAGTGAAAATATTTATTGATTCTAATCAGAAACGTGCTAAAACTTCACCATATGTAGTTTAAAAACATTTCTCTGTAAATTCTACAAGTGAAATATATACTTATATAATTTTGCGTTGTGATCTGCCTTTGTCGAGAAAAATTAATTTTGCGGTAAAAACAGGCCTGTTTATTTCTCCTTCTACGTGGTTCATTTTGAACCCACGAGGAACAAAAAAGTCGAAAATTCACGTTATGATTCAAACTTACTTTTGTTAATGCGCAGCTAATATTCATTTGCTGTCAATTCATAAATAAACAAAATTTTTTCTCCGTAAAAGAAACTATTATGCTATTGGTGATATATTATCACAAAATCTTCACAATAATTACTCAGAATTGTTACCAGAAAATATTTGAAATATTATAAAATATTCTCCGTAAAAACGGGAGATTTGTTTTTTTGCGGTATCATATTTTTGGTGCCCGTTTTTTAAATATGCTAACTTTATGCTGTAATTTTCAATGCACTGAAATAATACTTTTTTCAAGGATCAACAATAATTTTCATATCTAGTTAATTTTATACCTAATAAACAATCTTATAACTGACTAAATTTTCACGTGAACAATTCCAAAACTTAACCGAGTACAACTTTATTTGCACAATTCATTAAATGTGCGAAGTCAAAGAAGGTGAATTGATTATAAAGTAAATTGGATTTAAAAATAACACTGTAAAAGTATTAAGAATTTATTTTCGTGAAAGTATATTAGACCATTTTTTCAATTTGAAAACTTGGCTCCTAGTCACGAAGAAAATTAATCTACATTTCTGTAGTGAAGAAAGACTTGCAATTCAGGCAAGTTTTTAGGACCAAGAAGTTTTAATTTGCTTATTTTTATTAACATATGTCCTGCTTTCAAAATTTTATATGTACTTTTTAATTACTCTATTCTTCCAATTCAAAAAGTTGAATGATCTAGAGACGAGACAGATTTGCTAACTTAGAATTAAATGAGTAAAAAATGTTAACGTAGACAAATTTTTAATGATTCTTTTCATTAATTTCTTCGACCTGAGGTAATTAATATATTATTCTTTACATTTGAAAATTAAGTTTTAATTAAATGTATATTCAGAAAATATTTAAAATTCACGAGATTTAAAGGCAGTTCTCGGTTACGGTGAAAAAACTGGCCTCCTTAATTTTCATGCATATCGTCCCCTATCTTCAGTTTACGTTCTCTCTTCTGAATGACATACACCATACACATTCTTGGCCCATGCCACTCACTCATATTAATCATACTTTGTATCGCTGATGCACCGGTTCCGCCGGTGAGGTGAAGAGGGGTAGAGGGTATCTTCTCTCTGGTTCACGATACTACTACCGCCACGCACCGCTGGTTGCCAAACTAAACCTACACTCGACGTCTCATTCCCCGCGCCTATCTTTTAAGATTGGTGGGCATTGTCGCTTCTCTACCAATCTTCCCTCTACGATAGTACTATGTCTTCATAGTGTGACATTTTTTAAAGAGGCCTTTTTAAATTATTTTTTTCGTTTTCCGCAAGGGTCAAGCGCATGTGTTACAAATACTCACTGGATATGTTTCATCGTTACTAGTATAATTTGGATTAACAAATTATTTAAATAATTTTGTGTGGCACACACAATTATGATTCAAATATATTGTCATATTAGTACAAGCATTTGACACGTTATACTAATGCAATTAACAATAATTGTAATGCTTTCTTTTAACAAATCGCTTCGAATTTACTTGAATTTCATGTTCCTATACTTTTATTTTGCAAACAAAAGTTTCCATGAAGTAGGGAGGAACCAGCTATTCTATAATCTAACCTATATTCCTTAATCGTCAAAACAATTATATTTCGTCATGATACTTATTTATATTTTCAGAATACCTAAAATAATATTTTTTTTCTTCTATGAACAAACACTAATAAGTAGTTGAGGTGTATCATCTCGCCCCAATACGTATCTCCTCTCAACCCAAATCATGGGGTGTGATTTGATTGAAAATGATAACTATGCTCATCTCTCCACTGTTTCGCCTATTAATAGCCTGAACAATTACATTTTCAAATCAGAACTAAATTTTTGAATTTTATGCATGTTAGATTTCAACAAAAGCTACTAATACAAAAAATGCACATATATCAGAAAAAGATAAGTCAGCTTCACCGTACAACACAGCTATCTCTGGAACTTCTACATTACAAATCGATATTTCTACAGAAAGCACAGATGTACCTGAGAAGTCTATTGTGGATTCACACATAACATCTGATGTTAAGAAATTCGATACTCTAGTGGAAAATGCCTTAAAAGAGAAGATTTGTACTTTAGATCAAGAAATAGCACTTTTGAAGAGAAGAGAAATGCAAATTTATTGACAGAAGTTGAGAAAAAATAACTAATTACTTAAAAACTGGCACTTCGAAATTTTAGGAAAGAATTGCAATCAAAACAAACAAATGCGGAAAGAAAGAAAGAATATGATGTGAAAAAAGAAAGGCTTTGGAAGAAATTTGTTCTAAGAATCCGACTTGTGGTAAGAAACTGAAATTGAGGGGAAAAAGGACATCCCAGAATCGAGAAGACTAGCCAGAGTTGTTGAAGGTTATTGTTGATATTAGCTATGCACGGAGGAGCAGCCGACGAAAGAAGACGCACAGAGGGCATTAGATCTGTATAAACTTTAGATAAGTTGACTACCATTCTTAATTCAGATTTTGGTTTCAATATTAGTCCAAGCGATACTTATTTAAGCATAATACCACGCAGGACTGATTCACTTGAGGGGAAGAGACATGTTAAAAGTGTGGCAGTTAAACTTGCTAAAGTACGAACTGTTTCTTTAGAAGATACGTGGTCAATGCTAGTTCTTACGAAAGGGCTTTCGTTATCCAAGATGGCAAGGCTTGTCTGGCAATTGGAATTACAGCAGCAAATAAGCAAAGCCCTCTTCTGATGCATATGAGTTATGGCGTGAAGCTGCCTGACAATGATTGGGTTGTTACCAAATCCCATAAGCTAATACCCTCTATTTACGCTGGAATAGTTATTGCTAAGAATGGATTAGGTAATCGATTGGCTGTTGGATATTCTGAACCTACATATGTGGCTTTTCGCTCTGGAAAACATTCTTCTGCAACAGCATTGTCGCATTGTGTAGACGCACCCTCGCGGACTGAGTGAACGGAAAGGATCCTCATAGTATCCACACAGTATCCCGTTCGTATCATGCAACAAAAACTCAAAAACACAGCAAGATTAACTTTTAAATTGAAGAAATTCGGATTGTATGTTAAAGTTCCCACTAGAAGGTCACGGAGTAATCGCAATAGTTTTTTTATAACGGTGAAAAGTTAAAAAATATATATAAGACGCTTAACGCCTGTTGACTGCTACACTGCAAACGCATCATCTGTAAGTACCATTCAATAGGCGTTATAGGTCTCATTTTTTTTTTAACTTTTTACAATTGCAAAAAAAAAATTGTTGCGATTACTCCGTGACCATCTAATGGGAATTTTAACGTAGAATCCGAATTTTACCCATGTAAAAGTTGATCTTCCTGTTTTTTCTTACTTTTTGTTGCATGATACGGAAGGGATACTACGTGGATACTATAAGGATATTCTGTAGAGTATACTTTCCGTTTACTCGCTGCGCTAGGGTAGAAAAACTATTCACAATTAATAAATTCGACATCATAACCAAGGATACAAGTGGAAACACTAAGCCAGTTGTTCTTTTTAACGCCGATGGTCACCCAGATGAAAACCCACGATATCAGAAAGTCATAGCAGTAGCGATTCACCATTTTCTTAAATATGACTTAGATGGTTTGTATGTTTCTTGCAACGCTCCTGGACGTAAAGCGTTTAATATATTTGAAAGACGAATGTCTTCCATTTCTAAAGAACTAGCTGGAGTCATTCTTCCACATAAACATTATAGTAGCTATTTAAACAACAGTGGTGAGACTAAACTTGAGAAGAATTTTGGTCAAATGCTATTATAGACGATCATCTACTTGTCAGTGAATATATAAAGCCTGCAGATTTCGAATTTCAAAAATCATCTTTGAGAAAAAAAAGTCAGAATAATGGCAGAAAATGCACGTTCGAACTAGCCAGTATTGTTTGCAGTTTCTGAAATGCGATGACTTCAGTTGCTCCCCACTCCCTCGAAGTTCGACTTTTAAATTTCTCCTTGATCGGTTTTTACCACCTCCGTTGCCAATTGTACAAAGGAAAGACAGAGAAATAGAACTTCATGTAAATGAAGATAATGGAAAATATCCATCTGTATTTACTTTACAATCAATGCGCTATACAGTCTACAAAAAAAAATTAAAACAGTTTTTAGAAGTTCCATATGATATTTCCTGTCCGTATATTAAATCTGAAATCTACCGGAAAATATGTTCGAAATATGGTGTCTACATCGCTTCTTTGACTAAATTAAAAATTCATCCCAAATCATGTGGCGTATCAGCTTCTATTCCAATAATTCGTCCTACTAGAGTAGCTGCAATCCGCCAAAGAAAACTATTAGGTGTTATTATGAAATACGAAAATCAAGAAAAAGTGGAATGGTTCGACGAGGATATGGTTAATAAGGATGTTTTGGATCCTAACAATTCAACTTCACGCAAAACAGAAAACGCTCCCCTAATATGAATAGAAAAATACCTGGACAATTCATGAAGCAAGTAGATTTGACAAGGATATCGATGTTAATTTAACTTTATATTTTATATATTTATATGATATTTATATATCTGAGCAA